>NC_090334.1:85759689-85843980 GCF_035084215.1 Heptranchias perlo | reverse complement strand
TAGTGTGAAAGAAGAGGCCTAGCTTCCATCCTGATAAAACCAGGCACGCAAGTGGTGCCTTGTAACTTAATTGATGTCATCGCTCATATTGAGCAATTGTAAACTAACAATAAACAGTAACCTGTAACCCTTCTATTGCTCAGTGCCAGGGAATTCTCTGCTCGCTGGGCCAATCATGTTTTTTTAAAGCTTTCAGCTTTCAGCTTACAAAATATGGTGCTGAAAAATGCCAAAAGTCAGTAAAAATAACGAGAAATCAGCGGCAGCTACAGAGCATTTAGAGCGTCATTAATAAATATATACTTAAAAAATACTTCATAAAAAATGTAAAATGTTATTTTTACTCTGCCTGTCTTCCTTTTTTGGTATATGTTACTTGAAGTTTATGCATTTATTTCTGACCTGTGTTTTCTAAGGGGTGATTTTGCAATCCAGCTCTCGGAGCAAGTGGACTGTGGAAAATCACTGGCACTTAGCCCTGATTTATCTGCATTTAATTTGAATTATTTTAAGCTGCAAGCATTGGATCACAGAAACAGCCCTTATACTCTAACCACTGTCTACTTCTTCTCACTGATAAACTTGGCTGTTTTTGCTGCCTCTCCTGTCCTGTCTGCCACTCTTCTTTGATCTCAGACTCACATAAATGGACCCTTTTTAAAAGTCAGATACAGCGCACTGCACTCAGTGGATATGGTTTATAAAGTTGGGTAAACCAAGCAAATTACATGGTTCCAAACCAAACATGGTATATTTTTATTTGGTCTGTTTACAAATCCTCTGTTTCCCTCTGTCTCAGTCTCTGCCCCACTCTCTTGCTCCTCACTCTCAGCCTCTCTCACTCTCTCTTGCTCCTCACTCTCAGTCTCCCCCACTCTCTTGCTCCTCACTCTCAGCCTCTCCCACTCTCTCTTGCTCCTCACTCTCAGCCTCTCCCACTCTCTCTTGCTCCTCACTCTCAGCCTCTCCCACTCTCTCTTGCTCCTCACTCTCTGCCTCTCTCTCTCTCTTGCTCCTCACTCTCAGCCTCTCCCACTCTCTCTTGCTCCTCACTCTCTGCCTCTCTCTCTCTCTTGCTCCTCACTCTCAGCCTCTCCCACTCTCTCTTGCTCCTCACTCTCAGCCTCTCCCACTCTCTCTCTTGCTCCCCTCTCTCTCTTGCTCCCCTCTCTCTCTCTTGCTCCCCACTCTCTCTCTCTTGCTCCCCACTCTCACTCTCTTGCTCCCCACTCTCTCTCTCTCTTGCTCCCCACTCTCTCTCTCTTGCTCCTCTCTCTCTCTCTTGCTCCTCTCTCTCTCTCTTGCTCCCCACTCTCTCTCTCTCTTGCTCCCCTCTCTCTCTCTCTTGCTCCCCTCTCTCTCTCTCTCTTGCTCCCCACTCTCTCTCTCTCTTGCTCCCCACTCTCTCTCTTGCTCCCCACTCTCTCTCTCTCTCTCTTGCTCCCCACTCTCTCTCTCTTGCTCCCCACTCTCTCTCTTGCTCCCCACTCTCTCTCTCTTGCTCCCCACTCTCTCTCTCTTGCTCCCCACTCTCTCTCTCTTGCTCCCCCCTCTCTCTCTCTTGCTCCCTTCTCTCTCTCTCTTGCTCCCCTCTCTCTCTCTCTTGCTCCCCTCTCTCTCTCTCTCTCTTGCTCCCCTCTCTCTCTCTCTCTTGCTCCCCTCTCTCTCTCTCTCTTGCTCCCCTCTCTCTCTCTTGCTCCCCTCTCTCTCTCTTGCTCCCCACTCTCTCTCTCTCTTGCTCCCCACTCTCTCTCTCTTGCTCCCCACTCTCTCTCTCTTGCTCCCTTCTCTCTCTCTCTTGCTCCCCTCTCTCTCTCTCTCTTGCTCCCCTCTCTCTCTCTCTCTTGCTCCCCTCTCTCTCTCTCTCTTGCTCCCCTCTCTCTCTCTCTCTCTTGCTCCCCTCTCTCTCTCTCTTGCTCCCCTCTCTCTCTCTCTCTCTTGCTCCCCTCTCTCTCTCTCTCTTGCTCCCCTCTCTCTCTCTCTCTTGCTCCCCTCTCTCTCTCTCTCTTGCTCCCCACTCTCTCTCTCTCTCTTGCTCCCCACTCTCTCTCTCTCTTGCTCCCCACTCTCTCTCTCTCTTGCTCCCCACTCTCTCTCTCTCTTGCTCCCCACTCTCTCTCTCTTGCTCCCCACTCTCTCTTGCTCCTCTATCTCACTCTTCAGTTCTGTGACATACAGAGAGAACAGTTGACCTGATTTGTCTCATACTGGAGATTGTGTAATCTGGATTAATTGGGTGTACACATATCTTTCCGCTGTAAACCCATGATACTGTACTTTGAATTGAGATCATCTTACTTTTGATATGATCCCTCCATTTATATTTTTAAAAATGTTTTAATTGAAGCCAGTACTCAGGTGATGTTGAACAGTTGCTAAAAGGGGCTACTGTATCTCTCAGTGTGAAGGAGTTGGATTAAACTATTAAGAGATGTTTGGAAATAGTACTTTGCCATCAACAGTCTGTTAATTCAACTCTCCAGACTGTGAATCAGTAACAATTCAATGACATCAGTACTCATTGATTAAACCAGATATTCCAGCAAAGTACCGGGGGTGGGAAATGTAGAATTGAATTATAATTCTGAGAACTATTTCTCCTCCCTGAAGGTGCTGACTCTTACTTGGCTGCAGTTCCACAGGCACCAGTAGCTCTGCAGTAACTTCATCCATTCTTCAGATATGAGCTACACAGTGAGTGTCAGCAGGCTATTTAGCGGGGGGAGGGGAGGGTGGACATCACAGCCAAGCCTGATCCTGTCCTCGACTAATACCCGTACGTGCACATTCCATCAGGGATCAGTGGATCGCAGGAGGATTGATGGCTGCTTCTCTTTTGCACCCTAGCCTAGGGATCCTGAGGCTCACTATAACATCACCCGCTCCCCCAGCTGAAATCAGCTAACTCAGTACAGACCAAGATTGAGTTTGGAGCCTTTCCTTCCTGGTCTGAATGGCCCAGCGTCTCACACCATGAGATCACTAATCACACATATTACGATTGAGTCTGGCCTCTCTAACTTGCTCCCAAACTGACGGAGCATTTACCACTGAGTTAAACTGTTTGCATTTTAAAAGGGGTTCTAACTGTGACACTCCCTCTTTAAATTTACATGCACACCATTTAAGATGTGCTGCTTTGACACACCCATTTATTAGGTCAATTTTGATGGGAAAGTTCCCTTTGAATTGATGTTCTATGTATTGTGTACACTGTGTGTGAAACTTAGTGAGTTTTTGTGGAGGTATCAGCACCATTAAAGATGGAAATAAAACAAAAATTCACTTCATCATGTACGATACCCATTGCTCCATAAACCCCTCTCTCAGTTGTGTGCTTTATGCGTTTCTGTATGTGCCACTAATGCTTAGCTTTTCTGAGTGTTGTGTGCATTCCTCTATTTAACACTACTGGCAGCACAGTTGTTCAGTAGCATCTGTGTGAAACCAGTTATGACCAATGCACTCTGGGTGCTGCTGAACACAGCTTGACTGACCGCTTGCTCATTGTGGTGGGGGTTGGCTGAATACACGCGGTAATGGGAAGTGGGGGGAGGTGGACACTGAAGATTGATATTCACTTCCTTACTGCTGAGTACAGCAGGCTGACCACATGGTCATTCTACTGAGGAACGACTACTCAGTGTGGGCACTGGAACACAGCAGGCTAACCACTTCCGTGTTGTGATGGGAGCTGACCCGTTTGTTTGCTCTGACGGGAGCTGACTGCTTGCTGTGGTGGGGAATGACTTCTCGCTCACGCTGATGTGAGCTGCCAGACAGCTTTCTTTTTGTTTGTTTTTCTTTCCCTTCTTAGGCCTCCCTTTCTTCCCCTCCCTAGCTCCACTCCTTGGCAGAGAGAGGGTGGACAGGCCACCTCCACCTAATCCTCTGCAGTGCTTCTTGTGGTTAATTGCTGTGGTAGCAGTCCCATCTCTGGGACTCAGTGTAACCTAGATTATTCTTTCTTGTTAGAACAGTTCCATCCACTTTGTAACTGGGTGCTAGAAGGACCACAAGAGCGGCCTGAGTTGACCTCCTCCGATTTTCCCTCTTCTCTATTCGGTGCCCTTGCCTTTCGTGGTCCAGCTGAGGTCAGGAATTCAGCGTGTGGAGAATTGCAGTGCACGAACCTGCATCCTACTACTCTGCGGAACAGCACGTTGGTACACACCGCCAGGCCGACTAATGATGTTTTAATGTAACAAAGCAATGCTGCTGCTGCTAATAACTTGATCAGGGTTTTCCCTCAAGAAGCTGAGTGGAAGGAGCTCGGTCTCAGTTTGAAAGGGCTGCGCCAGATATCAAACACAAGCATTTCCTGCTCTGCAGAACCGTGAGCTGTTGGCTGCATGAGGTCAGAGTGGACAGGAGCAGAGCTTTGTGTGCTGGGCTAACTGTACCAGAAGAATGTGCTTCTTTTAACTGTTGTGTGTGATTTAGGAAGATTTGTGTGACAAACGCCAACTTAGGACCTCTGCTTTAATGTTTATTCACTTGGTAATATTGCTGATGAAATGAAACTGAACATGGCAGCCTCCTTTTAAAAGGGGAAGGCAGCTCCAGGGGTAACCACTATCTCTGATGGGCATTTTCAGAAGGGGGAGGACAAGGAAACTCAGCTGCAGTTAATCTGTGAGATCTGGCCATTCAATGAAGTAGATGAAGGTCACTTCTTGCCCAGTGCATCTGCTGTATAGCTCCTGCCTGGGATGGAGTTTTACAGGAGCCCTGCAGATAGAGAATGCAAAGCAGAAAGTAATTTAAACTCCCGGTGGGAATGGGTAGGTGAGTGTCCATCAGTGATGGCTTTTACCCATGGAAAATTGCAGAACCTCACTGGTAATGAAGCATTGTTGTTAAATATGGTTAACCAACACAACAGCAACCCTCTTAAACGGTTAATCTTTCTCCTTTTTTCTTAGACAGACCACATTGGTCGTTTACTTCATGTCCTTCGCAGGGATGGTGGTCTTCACATTCACACTTAACTTGGGTCACCTGTGGGTCGTCTTCCTGACTGCTGGGATGTTGGGGTAAGTGGCAGCATGTCTTTACCCTGCTGGATTATAAATTAATACAGATACTGAATTAGAATCTGTGCTTTGCGGAGGGAGGTGTTAATGAGAGAAGGGATGCTTTGTGTGTGAGAGAATTATTTTAAGTTGAGAAAGGGCACATCATGTAGAATAGCATCAAGGTTCAAAAGAATAGGAGAGAACATAAGAGAATGAGGTGTGAGAGAAGGCTGGTGGATCCATCTGAACTAGTCCCTCTGGTATCGTAACTCTCCCATCACTGCATCCAGCTGTACTCAGAAACAGTGTTTTTGCCTCTATTACTTTGCCTGGTAGACATTTCAAACACTGGGAGTACTTATCTAAAGAAGGATATACTTGCCTTAGAGGGGGTGCAGCAAAGTTTCACTAGATTAATTCCTGGAATGAGAGGGTTGTCCTATGAGGAGAGATTGAGTAAAATGGGCCCATACTCTCTGGAGTTTAGAAGAATGAGAGCTGAATGAGTCGTTGAATATATTCAAGACTGAGATCGATAGATTTTTGGACTCTAGGGATATGGGAATTGGGCAGGAAAGTGGAGTTGAGGCCAAAGATCAGCAACTCCAACAGTGCAGCGCTCCCTCAGTGCGGCGCTCCCTCAGTACTGACCCTCCGACAGTGCAGCGCTCCCTCGGTACTGACCCTCCGACAGTGCAGCGCTCCCTCGGTACTGACCCTCCGACAGTGCAGCGCTCCCTCAGTACTGACCCTCCGTCAGTGCTGCACTCCCTCAGTACTGACCCTCCGACAGTGCAGCGCTCCCTCAGTACTGACCCTCCGACAGTGCAGCGCTCCCTCAGTACTGACCCTCCGTCAGTGCTGCACTCCCTCAGTACTGACCCTCCGACAGTGCAGCGCTCCCTCAGTACTGACCCTCCGACAGTGCAGCGCTCCCTCAGTACTGACCCTCCGACAGTGCAGCGCTCCCTCAGTACTGACCCTCCGTCAGTGCTGCACTCCCTCAGTACTGACCCTCCGACAGTGCAGCGCTCCCTCAGTACTGACCCTCCGACAGTGCAGCGCTCCCTCAGTACTGACCCTCCGACAGTGCAGCGCTCCCTCAGTACTGACCCTCCGACAGTGCAGCGCTCCCTCAGTACTGACCCTCCGTCAGTGCTGCACTCCCTCAGTACTGACCCTCCGACAGTGCAGCGCTCCCTCGGTACTGCACTGGAGAGTCAGCCTGGATTTTGTGCTCAAGTCCCTGGAGTGGGGTTTGAACCCACGACCTTCCGACTCAGAGGCGAGAGTGCTGCCCACTGCACCACAGCTGAAGACCTGATTCTTGTGACAGAGATTGGTGACAGAGATTGTTACTGCAGCAATACACTTTAGGCATTGCACAAGTTGTACAATACTGCGTTTTACCCTGAAGAAGATAGGAGGGGGAGTTGGTCGTTGAGCCCCTCCAGCCTGCTGTGCCATTCAGTCAGATCATGGCTGATCTGCACCCAACTCCATTTGCCCGCCTTTGTTCCGCATCCTTTGATCCCCTGACCTAATAAAAAAAAATCAGTCGTAGTCTTGAAAGCTCCAACTGGCCCCAGCATCCACAGCCTTTTGGGGGAGAATGTTCCTGATTTCTTTGTGTGAAGAAGTGTTTCCTGATTTTGCTCCTGAACGGCCTGGCTCTAATTTTAAGGTTATGCCCCAATGTTCTGGATTCTCCACCAGAGGAAATAGTTTCTCTCTATGTTCCCTATGAAATCCTTTTAACACTTTAGACACCTCAATCAGATCACCCCTCAATCTGCTAAACTCATGGGAATACAAGCCTTGTTTATGCAGCAGCTCCTCTTAATTTAACCCTTTAATCCCCGATATCATTCTGGTGAATCTGCTCTGCACCCCCTCAAAGGCCAATCTATCCTTCCTGAGGTGCGGTGCCCAGAACTGAACCCAGTCTCCAGATGGGGATTAACCCGAGCTCTGTACAGCTGGAACATCACTGCCTCCCCTTTATATTCCAGCCCCCTCGAGATAAAGGCCAACATCCCATTAGCCTTTTAAACATAGAAACATAGAAAATAGGAGCAGGAGTAGGCCATTCGGCCCCTTCGAGCCTGCCCCGCCATTCAATATGATCATGGCTGATCCTCTATCTCAATACCATATTCCCGCTCTCTCCCCATACCCCTTGATGCCTTTTGTGTCTAGAAATCTATCCAGCTCCTTCTTAAATATATTCAGTGACTTGGCCTCCACAGCCTTCTGTGGTAGAGAATTCCACAGGTTCACCACCCTCTGAGTGAAGACATTTCTCCTCATCTCAGTCCTAAATGTCCTACCGCGTATCCTGAGACTGTGACCCCTCGTTCTGGACCCCCCCAGCCAGGGCAAACATCCTCCCTGCATCCAGTCTATCTAGCCCGGTTAGAATTTTATATGTTTCACTGGGATCCCCTCTCATTCTTCTAAACTCGAGTGAATACAGGCTGAGTCGACCCAATCTCTCCTCATACGACAGTCCTGCCATCCCAGGAATCAGTCTGGTGAACCTTCACTGCACTCCCTCTATGCCAAGTATATCCTTTCTTAGGTAAGGAGACCAAAACTGCACACAATACTCCAGGTGTGTTCTCACCAAGGCCCTGTATAACTGCAGTAAGACATCCTTGCTCCTATACTCAAATCCTCTTGCAATGAAGGCCAACATACCATTTGCCTTCCTAACTGCTTTCTGCACCTGCATGTTTGCTTTCAGTGACTGGTGTACAAGGACACCCAGGTCCCTTTGTACATCAACATTTCCCCAATCTATCACCATTTAAATAATACTCTGCCTTTGTTTTTCCTTCTGAAGTGGATAACTTCACATTTATCCACATTATACTGCATCTGCCATGTATTTGCCCACTCACTCAACTTGTCTAAATCACCTTGAAGCCTCTTTGCATCCTCCTCACAGCTCACAATCCCACCTAGTTTTGTGTCTTCAGCAAACTTGGAAATATTACATTTGGTTCCCTCATCCAAATCATTGATATATATTGTGAATAGCTGGGGCCCAAGCACTGATCCCTGCGGTACCCCACTAGTCACTGCCTGCCACCCGGAGAAAGACCCATTTATTCCTACTCTCTGTTTCCTGTCTGTCAACCAATTCCCAATCCATGCCAGTATATTACTACCAATCCCATGTGCTTTAATTTTGCACACTAACCTCTTATGTGGGACTTTATCAAAGGCCTTCTGAAAATCCAAATACACCACATCCATTGGTTCTCCCTTATCTATTCTACCAGTTACATCCTCAAAAAAACTCAAGTAGGTTTATCAAACACAATTTCCCTTTCATAAATCCATATTGACTTTGTCTAATCCCGTTGATATTTTCTAAGTGTCCTGTTATCACATCCTTTATAATCAACTCTAGCATTTTCCCTACTACTGATGTTAGGCTAACCGGTCTGTAGTTCCTTGTTTTCTCTCTCCCTCCTTTTTTAAATAGTGGGGTTACATTTGCCACCCTCCAATCTGTAGGAACTGTTCCATAATCTATAGAATTTTGGAAGATGACAACTAATGCATCCACTATTTCCATGGCTACCTCTTTTCGTACTCTGGGATGCAGATTATCAGGCCCTGGGGATTTATCGGCTTTCAGTCCCATTAATTTCTCCAGCACTTTTTTTTACTAATACTAATTTCCTTTAATTCCTCCTTCTCACTAGTCCCTTGGTTCCCTAGCATTTTTGGGAGGTTATTTGTGTCCTCTTCCGTGAAGATAGAACCAAAGTATTTGTTTAATTGCTCTGCCGTTTCCTTGTTCCCCGTTATAAATTCTCCCATTTCTGACTGTAAGGGACCTATATTTGCCTTCACTAATCTTTTTCTTTTTACATAGTTGTAGAAGCTTTTACAGACCACTTTTATGTTCCTTGCAAGTTTACTCTCATATTCTGTTTTTCCCCTCTTAATCAATCTCTTGGTCCTTTTTTGCTGAATTTTAGATTGCTTTTTGTACCTGTTGACTGGCTTTTAGTGACCTGGACTCCCAAATCTCTTTGCTCCTCTACAATTTCTAGTTTCTCACCATTTGATACCTAGCACAAAGGAAGATGGTAGTGATTGTTGGAGGCCAATCATCTCAGCCCCAGGACATTGCTGCAGGAGTTCCTCAGGGCAGTGTCCTAGGCCCAACCATCTTCAGCTGCTTCATCAATGACCTTCCCTGCATCATAAGGTCAGAAATGGGGATGCTCGCAACCCCTCAAATAACGAAGCAGTCCATGCCCGCGTGCAGCAAGACCTGGACAACATCCAGGCTTGGGCTGATAAGTGGCAAGTAACATTTGCGCCAGACAGGTGCCAGGCAATGACCATCTCCAACAAGAGAGAGTCCAGCACCTCCCGTTGACATTCAACGGCATTACCATCAACGAATCCCCCACCATCAACATCCTGGGGGTCACCATTGACCAGAAACTTAACAGGACCAGCCATATAAATACTGTGGCTACAAGAGCAGGTCAGAGGCTGGGTATTCTGTGGCGAGTGACTCACCTCCTGACTCCCCAAGGCCTTTCCACCATCTACAAGGCACAAGTCAGGAGGGTGATGGAATACTCTCCACTTGCCTGGATGAGTGCAGCTCCAACAACACTCAAGAAGCTCGACACCATCCAGGACAAAGCAGCCCACTTGATTGGCACCCCATCCACCACCCTAAACATTCACTCCCTTCACCACCGGCGCACAGTGGCTGCAGTGTGTACCATCCACAGGATGCACTGCAGAAACTCACCAAGGCTTCTTCGACAGCAGCTCCCAAACCCGCGACCTCTACCACCTAGAAGGACAAGAGCAGCAGGCACATGGGAACAACACCACCTGCACGTTCCCCTCCAAGTCACACACCATCCCGACTTGGAAATATATCGCCGTCCCTTCATCGTCGCTGGGTCAAAATCCTGGAACTCCCTTCCTAACAGCACTGTGGGAGAACCTTCACCACACGGACTGCAGCGGTTCAAGAAGGCGGCTCACCACTACCTTCTCAAGGGCAATTAGGGATGGGCAATAAATGCCGGCCTCGCCAGCGACGCCCACATCCCATGAACAAATAAAAAAAATGTAGAAAATACACTGATTTAATCTTTCTTGGGTCCAAAGTTGATAACCTCACACTTGCCCACATTTGCCACAGATTTTCACACTTCATCCAGATGGACTCTAGGGTAGCACAATCAAACTGGCAGAAACGTGTATCCTTAATTAAGCTAGTTGGTCATAGTTCCAGTTTTGTTCCATTAGCTGTCATTAGTATAGGTGCACAGCAAAACCTTGTGACATCTGGTGACAAGTTCTGCAGAGCCTGCTCTACTAAACTATCGGCGACGAACAGCACATTTTTTGATCTTGTTGATTGAACAGAAAAGATCCAACTGCTGTGCAGTCAGATTACCGCAGGTATGTGAATCGTGATATTTTCAATGGTTCTGAAACTTGCCCAGCTTTCAGTCAGTTTCCAACCCAGAGCTGACTGTTGGTAATTTTAGTTCCTTTGAAGATGCACTCGGTACGATGGTATAGTTACTGGACTAGTAATTCAGAGAACACAAGTTCAAATCCCACCACTTGAGAATTTGAAATCCGTTTTAAAAAGCTGGAAATAAAAATTTGGGATCAGTAAAAGTGACCATGAAGGTGTCAGATTGTCGTAAAAACCCAACTGGTTCACTAAAGTCCTTTTAAGGAAGGAAACCTGCCGTCCTTATGTGACTCCAGTCCCACACGGAATGTCCTCTGAGGTGGCCCTGCAAACGGTTCAAGAAGGTCGAGCACCACCTCAGGGCAAGTAGCGAGGAGATTTTTAAAGTAAATGATACCTGTTTGCTAAGTTAACTATTGTTTTATTCTCAGGTTCTTTATGACTGGTTACTTGCCACTTGGCTTTGAGTTTGGTGCAGAACTTACCTACCCTGAATCTGAAGGAACATCTTCAGGTCTGCTTAACGAATCTGCACAGGTAAAACACACTTGCACATTCATTATTCCTCTTGTTAATCTTTCATGTACCTGTAGGATTGGTGTACCATCTAGCCAGGGGAAATCACTGGGGCAGTGTTCAATGTTTGAAGACATCCTGAGCATTGTATAATTGTTCCTCCCTGTCCCCTCCTGTCCACAGGCCAGTCCTTCACTCCTTTCTTTAATTTCCTATTGTTGCAGCAGTCATATTTGTTGCCTTGTTGAATATTGTTCTGCTGTGGAATTGGCTAATTTGAACTGGTGAAGTTTCATCGTGAATTTTAACATGGACGTGTCATCTTACTATGTCAAAGATGAAATGCTGCAGAACATGCCCATACTGAGCTTCAGGTTATGCAAAAACTGCTGGGACATTTTCCTCAAAACAGCTCAGCTTCACTTTCCTTGTGTATCTTTATTAGGAGCTGTTCTGCAGTATAAAGAGGCAATGCAACTGCAATTCAGAAAGGACAATCAATGGGCCGTCGGTCACTTTGCTGTCTTTCTCCAGCTTGTAATCAATGCTGACGGTGCCAAGCAAATTAGACTGTCTCAAAATCCTCAGGTGAACAGGTGGAGGTGTTACCTTGGAATCCTTCCAAAGATCTGGTCAAGAAAGTGTTTGCCAGTATTTGGGCCTTGGGGTGATTCCACTCTGTAGTAGATAGTTGAACTGGAATCTGGTTCCTAGAATCATAGAAGTTTACAGCACAGAAGGAGTCCATTTATGTTGCAAAGAACAGTTAAGGGAATCAAGTTTGTTGGAATTGCGAGGTGACTTTGAGGTGGCCTAATTGAAGTTTTCAAGATTATGGATTGACAAAGTTAATTAAGACAAATTGGTGGGGAAGGGCTCACATTCCAGGGGACTTGAGTTAAAAATGAGGAAGGTGGTAAGAAAGGAAATCGGTCAGCTTTTTCACCCAAAGGATAATTGAGTTGCTAGAGAACGGCATTGAAAAGTCCAACTTCAGTGGGTTCAAGAGATCTTTTTCTGGAGAGAGGGATAAGATGAGAAGGTGGGAATAAAGACATCTAATATGGGAATTTGGTGAGTGGGATGGTGGGCTATGGGTAAACAATACACAAATTGTGCTTTTTATTGAACTGAAATTTAAGCTTAGATTTGAAGTGTGTAACTGCAAGTCAGTTAGCAGTTAACTATCGGTCAACTGGCCAGGTGCTTATTAGATACTGTGTAGTTGGGGCTAAAACTGGTTAGTGTCTGAAAGGTATATAAAGAGAGCTAGTTGTGAGAGTTCTAGCTGAGAACCAAGAGCACATCATGAAATGAGATGCGAACAAAGTAAGGACTTTAAAATGGGAATTTGGTGAAAGGGGGATGCGGTTGCTAAGTAGACGAGCTGATACTATGCTTCAGTAATATGAACTTTAAAAAGTAGGACCAACTAACTAACAACATCAACCTGCATTTATATAGCGCCTTTAACGTAGTAAGACATCCCAAGGGGCTTCACAGGAGCGATTATCAAACAAAATTTGACACCGAGCCACAGAAGGAAATATTAGGACAGGAGACCAAAAGCTTGGTGAAAGAGATAGGTTTTAGGGAGCATCTTAAAGGGGGAGAGAGAGGCAGAGAGGTTTAGGGAGCTTAGATCCTAGGCAGCTGAAGGCACGGCCACCAATGGTGGAGCGATTAAAATCGGGGATGCACAAGAGGCCAGAATTGGAGGAGCGCAGAGATCTCAGAGGGATGTAGGGCTGGAGGAGGTTACAGAGATAGGGAGGGGTGAGGCCATGGAGGGATTTGAAAACAAGGATGAGAATTTTAAAATCGAGGCGTTCCCGGACCGGGAGCCAATGTAGGTCAGCGAGCACAGGGGTGAGGGGTGAACGGGACTTGGTGCGAGTTAGGATACGGGCAGCAAAGTCTTGGATGAGCTCAAGTTTACGGAGGGTGGAAGATGGGAGACCGGCCAAGAGAGCATTGGAATAGTCCAGTCTAGAAGTAACAAAGGCATGGATGAGGGTTTCAGCAGCAGATGAGCTGAGGCAGGGGCGGAGAGGGGCGATGTTACGGAGGTGGAAGTAGGCGGTCTTGGTGGTGGAGAGGATCTGGGGTCAGAAGCTCATCTCAGCGTCAAATAGGACGCCAAGTTTGCGAACGGTCTGGTTTAACCTCAGACAGCGGCCAGGGAGAGGGATGGAGTCGGTGACTCGGGAACGGAGTTTGTGGCGGGGACCGAAGACAATTGGCATGATTTTAACTCGGAGCCGGGAACCCAGCTCATCCCGAGATATTCGTGTGGGGAACCCGGAAGCCAGCGAGTGTGTCTTAATCTGCGATCAAAACTCAATTGAAGGTGAATATTTGTGCTTCCGGGTTTCCTATGCCACAGGCAGCCAGATTGACAGGCTGGCTGTCAGGAGGGAGGGGGGTGGGAGGTAGAAAGAGATTGTGGGCCCTGGGAAAAATCAGGGGAAACGTGGATGAAATCGGTGGAGGGTGGGGTTGTCCAGTCCAGCGTTGGGGATTGGGCGGGGTGGGAGGGGGGTCGGCTGATCGCGGGGGTCCTGTCGGCCAGGTGAGCTTGTTGGGCCTGGAAGAAGAACTCCTGCTTCTCTGGGCCCATAAGCAGTGCAATAAAGGCCCTCACTCACCTCATGGATCTGACCCTTTCCGCCTGCTTTCACCTGAAGTGAATTGGTAGCAACGGGAAACCCCAACAGGTGAGGTTAAATTCAATTAACTTTTGCAATACACAAAGAAATAAGTCCCTCAACTATTTCAATGAGGTACATTGTCCCTTTAAGTATTGGCCCACCGGCTTTAAGTGGGGGCGGGACTTCCTGGTGTTAGTTGCGCACGCACATCCTGACACATCTGGATCAAACCTGAAAGTGGGTGTGTTGGAGCCGGGATGCGCAGTAAAAAGTTACAAACTGTGGATGTCCAAAGGGACTTAGGGGTTCAGGTACATAGATCATTGAAGTGTCATCAACAGGTGCAGAAAATAATCAAGAAGGCTAATGGAACGCTGGCCTTTATATCTAGAGGACTGGAGTACAAGGGGGCAGAAGTTATGCTGCAGCTATACAAAACCCTGGTTAGACCGCACCTGGAGTACTGTGAGCAGTTCTGGGCACCGCACCTTCGGAAGGACATATTGGCCTTGGAGGGAGTGCAGCGTAGGTTTACTAGAATGATACCCGGACTTCAAGGGTTAAGTTACGAGGAGAGATTACACAAATTGGAGTTGTATTCTCTAGAGTTTCGAAGGTTAAGGGGTGATCTGATCGAAGTTTATAAGATATTAAGGGGAACGGATAGGGTGGATAGAGAGAAACTATTTCCGTTGGTTGGGGATTTTAGGAGCAGGGGGCACAGTCTAAAAATTAGAGCCAGACCTTTCAGGAGTGAGATTAGAAAACATTTCTACACACAAAGGGTGGTAGAAGTTTGGAACTCTCTTCTGCAAATGGCAATTGATACTAGCTCAATTGCTAAATTTAAATGTGAGATAGATAGCTTTTTGGCAACCAAAGGTATTAAGGGATATGGGCCAAAGGCAGGTATATGGAGTTCGATCACAGATCAGCCCTGATCTTATCAAATGGCGGAGCAGGCACGAGGGGCTGAATGGCCTACTCCTGTTCCTATGTTATTGTTCAGGGGGATTTGGGTGTCTTTTTACAAGAAACACAAAAAGTTAGCATGCTGGTGCAGCAAGCAATTAGGAAGGCAAATGGCATGTTGGCTTTTATTGCAAGGGGGTTTGAGTACAAGAGTAAGGAAGTCTTACTACAATTGTACAGGGCTTTGGTGAGACCACACCTGGAGTACTGTGTACAGTTTTGGTCTCCTTATCTAAGGAAGGATATACTTGCTTTAGAGGCGGTGCAACGAAGGTTCACTAGATTAATTCCTGGGATGAGAGGATTGTCAGATGAGGAGAGGTTGAGTAGAATGGGCCTATACTCTCTGGAGTTTAGAAGAATGAGATGTGATCTCATTGAAACATATAAGATTCTGAGAGGGCTTGACAGGGTAGATGCTGAGAGGCTGTTTCCCCTGGCTGGAGAGTCTAGAACTAGGGGGCACAGTCTCAGGATAAGGGGTCGGCCATTTAAGACTGAGATGAGGAGGAATTTCTTCCCGCAGAGGGTTGTGAATCTTTGGAATTCTCTACCCCAGAGGGTTGTGGATGCTGAGTCATTGAATATGTTCAAGACTGAAATCGATAGATTTTTGGACTCTAGGGGAATCGAGGGATATGGGGATCGGGCGGGAAAGTGGAGTTGAGGTTGAAGATCAGCCATGATCTGATTGAATGGCGGAGCAGGCTCGAGGGGCCGAATGGCCTTCTGCTGTTCCAATTTCTTATGTTCTCGCTATTGCAGACTCTGCGTACAATTCCATCCACCTTGCAGCATTGTTGTCATCAGCATGCAAAGAGGATAGAACAGCAGATCAGTGACGTGGGACGTGGTTTGTATTTGTCCACAAGGATATTTGTCATTGTCATGAAGGCCCACGGGTGAATATTTGAAGTGTGTTATCCCTGTCCAGTTCGAAAGCGGTTCAGAAGTGCTCAACTATGTGTGGAGTGTAAACACTGGCATAGACCTGTTGGGCCGAATGGCCTGCTTCTGTGCTGTACATTCTATATAATTCTATTATGTGGCCAGTTGAATCCTGGTTGACGGTCTGTTGGAACGAAGTTGATATGGTGATTTTATAGGGGCATCGGTTAACTCTGCACCTCAGTGAGATGATATGGTGATTTTATAGAATCATAGAATCATAGAAGTTTACAACATGGAAACAGGCCCTTCGGCCCAACATGTCCATGTCGCCCTGTTTATACCACTAAGCTAGTCCCAATTTCCTGCACTTGGCCCATATCCCTCTATACCCATCTTACCCATGTAACTGTCCAAATGCTTTTTAAAAGACAAAATTGTACCCGCCTCTACTACTGCCTCTGGCAGCTCGTTCCAGACACTCACCACCCTTTGAGTGAAAAAATTGCCCCTCTGGACCCTTTTGTATCTCTCCCCTCTCACCTTAAATCTATGCCCCCTCGTTATAGACTCCCCTACCTTTGGGAAAAGATTTTGACTATCTACCTTATCTATGCCCCTCATTATTTTATAGACTTCTATAAGATCACCCCTTAACCTCCTACTCTCCAGGGAAAAAAGTCCCAGTCTATCTAACCTCTCCCTATAAGTCAAACCATCAAGTCCCGGCAGCATCCTAGTAAATCTTTTCTGCACTCTTTCTAGTTTAATAATATCCTTTCTATAATAGGGTGACCAGAACTGTACACAGTATTCCAAGTGTGGCCTTACTAATGTCTTGTACAACTTCAACAAGACATCCCAACTCCTGTATTCAATGTTCTGACCAATTAAACCAAGCAAGCTGAATGCCTTCTTCACCACCCTATCCACCTGTGACTCCACTTTCAAGGAGCTATGAACCTGTACTCCTAGATCTCTTTGTTCTATAACTCTCCCCAACGCCCTACCATTAACGGAGTAGGTCCTGGCCCGATTCGATCTCCCAAAATGCATCACCTCACATTTATCTAAATTAAACTCCATCTGCCATTCATCGGCCCACTGGCCCAATTTATCAAGATCCCGTTGCAATCCTAGATAACCTTCTTCACTGTCCACAATGCCACCAATCTTGGTGTCATCTGCAAACTTACTAACCATGCCTCCTAAATTCTCATCCAAATCATTAATATAAATAACAAATAACAGCGGACCCAGCACCGATCCCTGAGGCACACCGCTGGTCACAGGCCTCCAATTTGAAAAACAACCCTCTACAACCACCCTCTGTCTTCTGTCGTCAATCCAATGTTGTATCCAATTGGCTACCTCACCTTGGATCCCGTGAGATTTAACCTTATGTAACAACCTACCATGCGGTACCTTGTCAAAGGCTTTGCTAAAGTCCATGTAGACCACGTCTACTGCACAGCCCTCATCTATCTTCTTGGTTACCCCTTCAAAAAACTCAATCAAATTCGTGAGACATGATTTTCCTCTCACAAAACCATGCTGACTGTTCCTAATCAGTCCCTGCCTCTCCAAATGCCCGTAGATCCTGTCTCTCAGAATACCCTCTAACAACTTACCCACTACAGATGTCAGGCTCACCGGTCTGTAGTTCCCAGGCTTTTCCCTGCCGCCCTTCTTAAACAAAGGCACAACATTTGCTACCCTCCAATCTTCAGGCACCTCACCTGTAGCGGTGGATGATTCAAATATCTCTGCTAGGGGACCCGCAATTTCCTCCCTAACCTCCCATAACGTCCTGGGATACATTTCATCAGGTCCCGGAGATTTATCTACCTTGATGCGCGTTAAGACTTCCAGCACCTCCCTCTCTGTAATATGTACACTCCTCAAGACATCACTATTTATTTCCCCAAGTTCCCTAACATCCATGCCTTTCTCAACCGTGAATACCGATGCGAAATATTCATTTAGGATCTCACCCATCTCTTGTGGTTCCGCACATAGATGACCTTGTTGATCCTTCAGAGGCCCTACTTTCTCCCTAGTTACTCTTTTGCCCTTTATGTATTTGTAGAAGCTCTTTGGATTCACCTTTGCCTGATCTGCCAAAGCAATCTCGTGTCCCCTTTTTGCCCTCCTGATTTCTCTCTTAACTCTACTCCGGCAATCTCTATACTCTTCAAGGGATCCACTTGATCCTAGCTGCCTATGCATGTCATATGCCTCCTTCTTCTTTTTGACTAGGGCCTCAATCTCCCGAGTCATCCAAGGTTCCCTACTTCTACCAGCCTTGCCCTTTACTTTATAAGGAATGTGCTTACCCTGAACCCTGGTTAACACATTTTTGAAGGCCTCCCACTTACCAGACGTCCCTTTGCCTGCCAACAGACTCTCCCAATCAACTTCTGAAAGTTCCTGTCTAATACCATCAAAATTGGCCTTTCCCCATTTTAGAATTTTAACTTTTGGGCCAGACCTATCCTTCTCCATAGCTATCTCAAAACTAATGGAATTATGATCACTGGTCCCAAAGTGATCCCTCACTAACACTTCTGTCACCTGCTCTTCCTTATTTCCCAAGAGGAGGTCAAGTTTTGCCCCCTCTCTAGTCGGGCCATCCACATACTGAATGAGAAATTCCTCCTGAATACACTCAACAAATTTCTCTCCATCCAAGCCCCTAATGCTATGGCTGTCCCAGTCAATGTTGGGAAAGTTAAAGTCCCCTACTATTACCACCCTATTTTTCTTGCAGCTGTCTGTAATCTCCTTACATATTTGCTCCTCAATTTCCCGTTGACTATTTGGGGGTCTGTAGTACAATCCTATCAAAGTGATCTCTCCCTTCTTATTTTTCAGTTCTACCCATATCGACTCAGTGGGCGAACCCTCGGATATATCCTCTCTCACTACTGCCGTGATGTTCTCCCTAATCAAGAACGCAACTCCCCCTCCTCTCTTACCTCCTGCTCTATCTTTCCTATAGCATCTGTACCCTGGAATATTTAACTGCCAGTCCTGCCCCTCCCTTAGCCATGTTTCAGTAATAGCTATAACATCCCAGTCCCATGTACCCATCCATGCCCTGAGTTCATCTGCCTTGCATTGAAATAAATGCAGTTTAATCTAGACTTCCCTTGGTCTTTGCCGTGCTTTCTCAGACCATCTGTCCGGTCATGTTCTGTTCACTCTCCCTTACTGCCTTTTGTTTCTGTCACCACTTTACTTCCCACTGACTTCCTGCATCGATTCCCATCCCCCTGCCACTTTAGTTTAAACCCTCCCCAACAGCACTAGCAAACACTCCCCCTAGGACATTGGTTCCAGTCCTGCCCAGATGCAGACCGTCCAATTTGTACTGGTCCCACCTCCCCCAGAACCGGTTCCAATGTCCCAGGAATTTGAATCCCTCCCTCTTGCACCATCTCTCAAGCCACGTATTCATCCTAGCTATCCTGTCATTCCTACTCTGACTAGCCCGTGGCACTGGTAGCAATCCTGAGATTACTACCTTTGAGGTCCTACTTTTTAGTTTAACTCCTAACTCCCTAAATTCAGCTTGTAGGACCTCATCCCGTTTTTTACCTATATCGTTGGTACCTATATGCACCACGACAACTGGCTGTTCACCCTCCCCCTCCAGAATGTCCTGCAGCCGCTCCGAGACATCCCTGACCCTTGCACCAGGGAGGCAACATACCATCCTGGAGTCTCGGTTGCGTCCGCAGAAACGCCTGTCTATTCCCCTTACAATCGAGTCCCCTATCACTATAGCTCTGCCACTCTTTTTCCTGCCCTCCTGTGCAGCAGAGCCAGCCACGGTGCCATGAACCTGGCCGCTGCCACCTTCCCCTGGTGAGCCATCTCCCACAACAGTATCCAAAACGGTATACCTGTTTGAGAGGGGGATGGCCACAGGGGACCCCTGCACTACCTGCCTGCACCTCTTACTCTTCCTGGTGGTCACCCATTCACTTCCTGCCTGTACTCCCTTTACCTGCGGTGTGACCAACTCGCTAAACGTGCTATCCACAAATTTCTCTGCATCGTGCATGCTCCACAGTGAGTCCACCCGCAGCTCCAGCTCCGAGATACGATCGGTCAGTAGCTGCAGGTGGACACCCTTCCTGCACACATGGTCGGCAGGGACACTGGTAGTGTCCATTACTTCCCACATCTTGCAGGAGGAGCATATCACGGGTGCGAGGTCTGCTGCCATGACTTGCCTTAGCTTAGTTACCCCTTTTAAATTACGTTGAAATTTGAAAATGTTAACTAAAAAAAAACTACCTGCTATAAAAGCTGCTTAGTTTCCCAGCTCTTAGTTTAAACCAATGCCCTAATTTAGAGAAGAAAAAAAAAACAGTAATACCAACCAATCACTTACCTGCTGTCCTGCGAAGTCACTCCTTGGTTTTCTGTTGTTGTTTTTGATCCGTTCAGGTCCGCCGCCGCTCTGGTCTCGGGCCTCGGGCCGCCGCTCTTTTATCCCCGCTCTCGGTCTCTCTCCTCTGCTCCCGATCAGGTCCGTCGCCGCTCTGGTCTCGGGCCTCGTCCGCCGCTCTTTTATCCCCGCTCTCGGTCTCTCTCCTCTGCTCCCGATCAGGTCCGCCGCCGCTCTGGTGATTTTATAGGGGCATCTGTTAACTCTGCACCTCAGCGAGATGATATGGTGATTTTATAGGGACATCTGTTAACTCTGCACCTCAGCGAGATGATATGGTGATTTTATAGGGGCATCTGTTAACTCTGCACCTCAGCGAGATGATATGGAAGTCAAAGGAATCAAGAAACGTTGACCATATTGGGTGACTCGAATAGAGTCATGCTATTGGTAGATATCAGAGTGAATTGGCAGTGTGATTTTGTCAAGAAGTCTATTCACTAGTTTTGTTCCTGCAGCTGAATGAGGGAGATGTGGGGAAGATGTGGAGGAGCTGTGTTGTGGATGACTGGTGACCAGAGTGGAGTAGAGCACAATGTACCTGACACAAGATGCATAAGTAGTGTTCAGTTTAGTATCCACCAGCTCAGTGTGTGGTGAGTGAGCCCAGATAGGAGCACAGTATTCCAAAACTGAGTAGCAGAGTGCACAAGCAAATGAGGGTAAAATGGAGGCCTTTGCTCCCGAGGCAGAGCCAGCAAGTTTGGTGATCAGGTTATTTTGGGTTTTTGACTTTCTCAGTAATTTCCGTAGGTCGAGGGCGATACCCAAGTAAAACGAGGTGAACGTCATTTTTAAGGATAGTGGGAGTGAAATCAGCGTTCACCGGTAATGCAAAACAGGCAATAATGAATCAGCCCGTCTCACACTGCTTCCGGTTATTTTCCCATTGACTTCAAACTGGGTGATGTGTAAACCAGGCTGCCGATTCACAATCACCTGTTTCTCACTCCCGCCCGAGAACAATTTCACCCCGGTACATTCATCAAATACACTCGGATTGTGCAAGTGAAAGACTGAGGTCCCAGTCTTTGTGGTACTTGGTCAAAGACACCATTTCAGGCAGTACTGCGACATAATTTTCATATCATTAGTGAGTGTGGTTTCCTGGGTAGAAAAGTCATTAGATTGAGCAGCAGAGACACTGTCATGAGTGTAGACGAATTTCTGCAAACGGGCTGAAGGCAGGTCATTTAAGTACAGACTGTTAGACTATAACCTGGTGTTGTTAGATTCCTTAGATTAAAAAGGAGTGATGCTCGAACTGATCGTTGAGGGAGCCCATTGATGTGGTATCTCCACGGACTGATGTGGTTGGCCATGTGTACTCTGAAACATTGGCCTCATCGCTGTAATTCCACCAAGCAGGAGGCCTAATATGGCAGGACTCTCGATATTTTCACCAGTATACCAGACTGTCATAGTCTGAAGACAAAACTAGTCTTAAATCAAAAGCAAAATACTGCAGACGCTGGAAATCTGAAATAAAAACAGAAACTGCTGGAAATACTCAGCAGGTCAGAACTGGAAGAAGTTGAAGATTAAAAACTTGCTTATAAACTGTTTAATCTTCAACTTCTTCCTGTTCTGATGAAAGGTCATCGACCTGAAACGTTAACTCTGTTCCTTTCTGCACAGATGCTGCCTGACTCGCTGAGTATTTCCAGCATTTTCTGTTTTTATAACACCAGTCTTAAGGTTTTTCTGAAAGCCACTTTCATTGAAGGTGGTGAGGGCGAATACTTGGTTACAGGGGCTATGGCCAAGGCGAGAATCAGCCTCTCTGGACCCAGAGCACTATCGACCACTGGAAATATACACTGGGGACCCAGCGCACTATCGACCACTGGAAATATACACTGGGGACCCAGAGCACTATCGACCACTGGAAATATACACTGGGGACCCAGCGCACTATCGACCACTGGAAATATACACTGGGGACCCAGAGCACTATCGACCACTGGAAATATACACTGGGGACCCAGAGCACTATCGACCACTGGAAATATACACTGGGGACCCAGCGCACTATCGACCACTGGAAATATACACTGGGGACCCAGAGCACTATCGACCACTGGAAATATACACTGGGGACCCAGAGCACTATCGACCACTGGAAATATACACTGGGGACCCAGAGCACTATAGACCACTGGAAATATACACGGGGGACCGAGAGCACTATCGACCACTGGAAATATACACTGGGGACCCAGCGCACTATCGACTACTGGAAATATACACTGGGGACCCAGAGCACTATCGACCACTGGAAATATACACTGGGGACCCAGCGCACTATCGACCACTGGAAATATACACTGGGGACCCAGAGCACTATCGACTACTGGAAATATACACTGGGGACCCAGAGCACTATCGACTACTGGAAATATACACTGGGGACCCAGAGCACTATCGACTACTGGAAATATACACTGGGGACCCAGAGCACTATCAACTACTGGAAATATACACTGGGGACCGAGAGCACTATCGACTACTGGAAATATACACTGGGGACCCAGCGCACTATCGACTACTGGAAATATACACTGGGGACCCAGCGCACTATCGACTACTGGAAATATACACTGGGGACCCAGAGCACTATCAACTACTGGAAATATACACTGGGGACCGAGAGCACAATCGACTACTGGAAATATACACTGGGGACCCAGAGCACT
This sequence comes from Heptranchias perlo, assembly GCF_035084215.1. Classification (NCBI taxonomy): domain Eukaryota; kingdom Metazoa; phylum Chordata; class Chondrichthyes; order Hexanchiformes; family Hexanchidae; genus Heptranchias; species Heptranchias perlo. The sequence continues at coordinate 85,821,304 of NC_090334.1, read as the reverse complement.
GTCGACTACTGGAAATATACACTGGGGACCCAGAGCACTATCGACCACTGGAAATATACACTGGGGACCCAGAGCACTATCGACTACTGGAAATATACACTGGGGACCCAGAGCACTATCGACCACTGGAAATATACACTGGGGACCCAGAGCACTATCGACCACTGGAAATATACACTGGGGACCCAGAGGATCATCGACTACTGGAAATATGTAAACAATTTTACAACACCAAGTTATAGTCCAGCAATTTTATTTTAAATTCACAAGCTTTCGGAGGCTTCCTCCTTCGTCAGGTGAACGATGTGAGGAAGCCTCCGAAAGCTTGTGAATTTAAAATAAAATTGCTGGACTATAACTTGGTGTTGAAAAATTGTTTACAATTGTCAACCCCAGTCCATCACCGGCATCTCCACATCATGACTGGAAATATACACTGGGGACCCAGAGCACTGTCGACTACTGGAAATATACACTGGGGACCCAGAGCACTGTCGACTATTGGAAATATACACTGGGGACCCAGCGTACTATCGACTACTGGAAATATACACTGGGGACCCAGAGCACTATCGACTACTGGAAATATACACTGGGGACCCAGAGCACTATCGACCACTGGAAATATACACTGGGGACCCAGAGCACTATCGACTACTGGAAATATACACTGGGGACCCAGAGCACTATCGACCACTGGAAATATACACTGGGGACCCAGCGCACTATCGACCACTGGAAATATACACTGGGGACCCAGAGCACTATCGACCACTGGAAATATACACTGGGGACCCAGAGCACTATCGACCACTGGAAATATACACTGGGGACCGAGAGCACTATCGACCACTGGAAATATACACTGGGGACCCAGAGCACTATCGACCACTGGAAATATACACTGGGGACCCAGAGCACTATCGACTACTGGAAATATACACTGGGGACCCAGAGCACTATCGACTACTGGAAATATACACTGGGGACCCAGCGCACTATCGACTACTGGAAATATACACTGGGGACCCAGAGCACTGTTGACTACTGGAAATATACACTGGGGACGCAGCGCACTATCGACTACTGGAAATATACACTGGGGACCCAGAGCACTATCGACCACTGGAAATATACACTGGGGACCCAGAGCACTATCGACTACTGGAAATATACACTGGGGACCGAGAGCACTATCGACCACTGGAAATATACACTGGGGACCCAGAGCACTATCGACTACTGGAAATATACACTGGGGACCCAGGGGATCATAGAACCATAGAAAAGATACAGCACAGAAGGGGGCCATTTGGCCCATCGTGTCCGTGCCGGCTCGAAGAACAACCAGGTGCCCATTCTAACCCCACCTTCCAGCACCCGGTCCGTAGCCCTGCAGCTTACAGCACTTTCGGTGCAGGTCCAGGTACTTTTTAAAAGAGTTGAGGATCCCTGCCTCTCCCACCAATTCGGGCAGCGAATTCCATACACCCACCACCCTCTGGGTAAAAAGGTTTTTCCTCATGTCCCCTCTAATCCTTCCACCAATCAGCTTAAATCTATATCCTCTAGTTCTTGAACTCTCCGCTAGGGGAAACAGGTACTTCCTGTCTACTCTATCTGGGCCCCTCATAATTTTGTACACCTCAATCAAGTCTCCCCTCAGCCTCCTCTGCTCCAAGGAAAACAACCCCAGCCTATCCAATCTCTCCTCGTAGCTGCAATTTTCAAGCCCTGGCAACATTCTTGTAAATCTTCTCTGTACTCTCTCTCTCCAGAGCAATTACATCCTTCCTGTAATGTGGTGACCAGAACTGCGCACAATACTCCAGCTGTGGCCTTACCAGCGTTTTATACAGTTCCATCATTACATCCCTGCTTTTGTATTCTATACCTCGGCTAATAACGGAGAGCATTCCGTATGCCTTCTTCACAACCTTCGGTACCTGTACTGCCACCTTCAGGGACCTGTGCACATGCACTCCAAGGTCTCTCACTTCCTCTACCCCTCTCAATATATTCCCGTTTACTGCGTATTCCCTTTTACTGTTTGCCCTCCCGAAGTGCATTACCTCACACTTCTCCGGGTTGAACTCCATTTGCCACTTTTCCGCCCACTCCACCAACCCAATGATATCTTCTTGGAGTCTACAGCTATCCTCTTCACTATCAACTACACGGCCAATTTTTGTGTCGTCTGCAAATTTGCCAATCATGCCCCCTACATTTAAGTCCAAATCATTGATATATACCACAAACAGCAAGGGACCCAACACTGAGCCCTGTGGCACACCACTGGAAATGGATTTCCATTCGCAAAGACATCCATCCACTTTTACCCTTTGTTTCCTGTTACTGAGCCAATTTTGGATCCAATTCACCACATTTCCCTGTATCCCATGGGCTTTTACCTTTCTGACCAGTCTGCCATGTGGGACCTTGTCAAATGCCTTACTAAAATCCATGTAGACAACATCCACTGCACTACTTTCATCAATCCTCCTTGTCACTTCCTCAAAGAATTTAATCAGATTTGTAAGGCATGACCTTCCCTGAACAAATCCATGCTGACTCTCCCTGATTAAACCATGCCTTTCCAAGTGACAGTTTATCCTATCTCTCAGTATTGATTCTAATAGTTTGCCCACCACCGAGGTAAGACGGAGCGGCCTATAATTGTTCGGCCTTTCCCTCGTACCCTTTTTAAACAATGTTACTACGTTTGCAGTCTTCTAGTCCTCCGGTACCTCCCCTGTATCTGGTGAGGATTGGAAAATGATCCTCAGAGCATCCGCTATTTCCTCCCTGGCTTCCTTCAGTAGCCTCGGAAACAATCCATCCGACCCTGGTGACTTATCAACTTTCAAGGATTCCAGTCCCTCTAGTACTTCCTCTCTCGTTATGTTTACCTTATCCAATATTTCACACCTCTCCTCTTTAACTACTACGTCCAGATCATCCCTTTCCTTTGTGAACACGGAGACAAAATATTCATTTAAAACCCTACCCACATCCTCTGCTTCTACACACAAGTTACCCTGATCATCCCTGATAGGTCCCACCTTTTCCTTAGCTATCCTCCTGTTCTTAATGTACTGATAAAACATCTTTGGGTTTTCTTTAATCTTACTCGCTAATATTTTTTCATGCCCTCTCTTTGCTTTCCTTATTTCCTTTTTTACGCCATCCCTGTACTTTCTATACTCCTCTAGGCTTTCTGCAGTATTTAGTTTTCTGTGACAGTCATAAGCTTTCTTTTTCTGCTTTATCTTGCCCCGTATACTTCTAGACAACCAGGGGGCTCTACATTTGGCAGTGCCACCCTTTTTCTTTGTAGCCTTTGATGTGTCACCTTGTCAAAAGCCTTCTGGAAATCCAATCACACCACATCCACAGGATCCCCTTTATCCACGTTGCTTGTTACTTCCTCAAAGAACTCTAATAAATTAGTCAAACAAGATTTCCCTTTCACAAAGCCGTGTTGACTCTGCCTGATTGCATTGAGATTTTCTAAGTGCCCTGCTATAACCTCCTTAATAATAGATTCTAGCATTTTCCCTATGACAGATGTTAAGCTAACTGGCCTGTAATTTCCTGCTTTCTGTCTCTCTCCTTTCTTGAATAGAGGAATTACATTCACTATTTTCCAATCTGATGGGACCCTTCCAGAATCTAGGGAATTTTGGGAAATTAATACCAATGGATCTACTATCTCTGCAGCTGCTTATTTTAAGACCCGAGGATGAAGTCTGTCAAGACCTGGGGATTTGTCAGCTTTTAGTTCTTATATTTTTTTCAGAGCCCTTTCCCTGGTGATTGTAAATGTTTGAAGTTCCTCCCTCCCTTTCACCTCTTGATTCACAATTATTTCTGGCATGTTATTTGTATCCTCTACAGTGAAGACGGACACAAAATATCTGTTCAATTCATCCGCCATTTCCTTATTCTCCATTATTAATTCCCCAGATTCACTCTCTAGAGGACCAACACTCACTTCACTTACTCTTTTCCTTTTTAAATACCTGTAGAAACTCTTACTATCTGTTTTTATATTTCTACCTAGCTTTCTCTCGTACTCTAATTTCTCCCTTCTTATTATTCTTTTGGTCATTCTTTGCTGTTTTTTATATTCTGTCCAATCTTCTGACCTGACACTAATCTTCGCAGAATTGTATGCTTTTTCTTTCAATTTGCTGCAGTGCATCCTGTGGATGGTACACACTGCAGCCACGGTGCGCCGGTGGTGAAGGGAGTGAATGTTTAGGGTGGTGGATGGGGTGCCAATCAAGCGGGCTGCTTTGTCCTGGATGGTGTCGAACTTCTTGAGTGTTGTTGGAGCTGCACTCATCCAGGCAAGTGGAGAGTGTTCCATCACACTCCTGACTTGTGCCTTGTAGATGGTGGAAAGGCTTTGGGGAGTCAGGAGATGAGTCACTCGCCGCAGAATACCCAGCCTCTGACCTGCTCTTGTAGCCACAGTATTTATGTGGCTGGTCCAGTTAAGTTTCTGGTCAATGGTGACCCCCAGGATGTTGATGGTGGGTGATTCGGCGATGGTAATGCCGTTGAATGTCAAGGGGATGTGGTTAGACTCTCTCTTGTTGGAGATGGTCATTGCCTGGCACTTGTCTGACGCAAATGTTATTTGCCACTTATGAGCCCAAGCCTGGATGTTGTCCAGGTCTTGCTGCATGCGGGCACGGACTGTTTCATTATCTGAGGGGTTGCAAATGGAACTGAACACTGTGCAATCATCAGTGAACATCCCCATTTCTGACCTTATGATGGAGGGAAGGTCATTGATGAAGCAGCTGAAGATGGTTGGGCCGAGGACACTGCCCTGAGGAACTCCTGCAGCAATATCCTCCGGGACCTTTTATGCAAAATGATGATAGTTGAGCAGCGAAGTGCACAACGTCCAGTCAGTATGAAAATTCACGGGGCTGGTCACAGGATGTTGTGCTGCAGCAAATCGCTTGCCCTAACCATTGCTGATCGCCACAGTCTGAGCTTCAGAGCCTCTTGAGCATCCATGACATTCAGTGCTTTTCATGGAGCCAGTGGGATGCTGGCTAGCCTTGAATACTATACTCTTGTGAAGCCGCTGCAGTTCTCATAGGAACTTCCTGGCAGTTCCCCTTCACCAGTGGCAGAGTGTTGGGTAACTGAAGTCCCGTTCGCATTGGAAACTGCATTGCTGGTTATTGTCATCGAAATACAAGAGGAAACAGTACTGATGGGGGGAAGCAGGCACTGGCATCAGACAGGATCACCAACCATGTTGCACGTTCATTAAAGTAAAGGCACACTGACTTCTGTTTAACCTTCACACCTTCTCTTGATGAGGCCATGATACTTGAGTACCTGTGTTACAATCTCAGACATTCTTTGACATTTTAAGAGTTTGACCATTTCACTACTAACTCATTGTTGTGCTCTTTGTAGTTTTAAGTCAATTGGTTGCTATGAAAATCGGATCAAAAAGTTCTGAGTCTGCTGGCAGATATTAGGGTTAGAGTTAGTTAGTATGTGTTTGTTATTTCCCTCTTTCCATTTTATGTCACCTCAACACCACTAGCAATTCTCCTGGTCAGCGAGCAGGCTGGCGGGTGCCCTTCCAAGCATCTGCTATTGCCTGTAGGATGTACACCAAGATCACCACTACATGTTTACTTTTCTCTCTCTTGTACATACAGCAACTACCTCTGAAGTGCTTTAAATCACTTAATGTTGCTGCATAGCAGCTGGTCTGGAGATGCTCCTCCTGACACCTCTCTCGCTGTCATCGACAAGATACAAAAAAAGCTTTTTGTCAGTGATACTGGCATAATATCAACCATTTTTTCTCTTTCTCTCTCTCGCTCTTTTTCTTTCTCTCTCTCTCTTGCTCTTTTTCTCTCTCTCTCTCTCTCTCGCTCTTTTTCTCTCTCTCGCTCTTTTTCTCTCTCTCTCTTGCTCTTTTTTTCTCTCTCTCTTGCTCTTTCTCTCTCTCTCTCTAACGCTGCTATTATGATCATTGCTGTTCTGAAGTTCCCTCTTGTTCCTGCTAAGCTGCAAGGACCTCATCCTACACACTCTTCCTCCTTCCTACATCCTCATTGTGTTTAATTTAGGACCCATCACACTACCTGCTACTGTAGTTTATTCTTTCCCAGGTCCTCAAACTGTCAAACTCCTCATCTCTCTCTTCTAGAGCGTGCAAGCTTTTCAAACCCAAGCTTGGTGTCTCCTAGTTACCGTTTCTTGATTAACCTCATCTTCTCTCCTTTTATCCCCTGGTGGTTTCTTGCACTTTGGGCCAAACACTTCAGCTGAAGTTTCTGAACTTTGTTTTAAAAAGTGATGATTTGCGAACATCTGGGAACAAGCTTCTTTTTAACTTCTTGTCCCTTACTTTCAAGGCTTGATTTCTAAGATGCTACCCCATCTGATCCCCAAAATTAGTACAAATTTGAGAAAATGTTGCTTAAAAAATGCTGAGATGTCCTTAAATTATAATTTTTTTTGTATTTTAGGTTTTTGGAATCATTTTTACCATTTCACAGGGTAAACTGATTGATCACTTTGGAACTGTGGCAGGAAACATTTTCATCTTTGTATTTCTCCTGGTGGGAACTATTCTAACAGGTAAGTGCGAGTTTGTATTTATATAGAATCATCAGGTTAAATGCATTGCTGGAGAGAGGACTTTAATACTTCAGTATAAATTCACATGCATTCATTTATTTAATACATCTAAAACCTCAACTTTCATTCTACTCTAAGGCAGGAGTAGTGAGAAGTTGTGCTTTTGCTTGTGTTGTCAATTCGGCCCTTCTGCACTGAATTGAGGCCCCTCTAGAGGGCTGATTTTGCACGGTGCCTTTTTCCTGTTTACTGCCAAAACTAACACCTAAGGATAAAGTTGAGAGAGGCCTACAAGCTTCTATGATCAACATTCAACCAATGCAAAGCAACAATCAACAAACCCAATGGAATATTCCACTAAGTAGCCAAAACAAGGTAGAGGACGTAATGATCAAACTGTACATTGCTCTGGTCAGACTGTATCTTGAGTACTGGGCTCAGTTCTGGTCACTGAGACACAGGGAGATATTCAAGAGCCGAAGGCAGTGTAGAAAAGAGCCACAAGACTGATCCCCAATAGCAGGCTCTGAGTTATGCGACAAGATTGCAGAAGCTTGGACTTTTCATCTCGAGAGGACTCGGACGTTGTAGAGGTTCATAAGATGGTAAATAAAATGAGGTAAATCTGGAAAATTACTTTTAACTAAGATATGAGAGTAGGACAAGGTGATACAGGTTCAAATTAGTAAAAGGTAAATTCACGATAGGAAGTTCATCTTCACACGCAGGAATAAATACAGGGAACAGACTCCCAGATACAGTAGTGGAGACAAAATCCCTGGAATCATTTAAGAAAAATGTGATGGAACCATAGAAATTTACAGCACAGAAGGCAGTCATTTGGTCCATTGTCCTATTTCCACCTCTAACATCGCCTGTCTCCACCTGGTCTCAGCTCATCTGCTGCTGAAACCCTCATCCATGCCTTTGTTACCTCTAGACTCGGCTGTTCCAATGCTCTCTTGGCCGGCCTCCCATCTTCCACCCTCCATAAACTTGAGCTCATCTAAAACTCACACCAAGTCCCATCACCCCTGTGCTCGCTGACCTACCTTGGCTCCCGGTCCGGGAACGCCTCGATTTTAAAATTCTCATCCTTGTGTTCAAATCCCTCTGTGGCCTCGCCCCTCCCTATCTCTGTAACCTCCTCCAGCCCTACAACCCTCCGAGATCTCTGCGCTCCTCCAATTTTTGCCTCTTGCCAATCCCTGATTTTAATCACTCCACCATTGGCGGCCATGCCTTCAGCTACCTAGGCCCTAAGCTCTGGAATTCTCTCCCTAAATCTCTCTGCCTCTCTACCTCTCCTCCTTTAAGACGCTCCTTAAAACCTAAATCTTTGACCAAGCTTTTGGTTACCTGTCCTAATATCTCCTTATGTGGCTCGGTGTCAAATTTTATTTGAATACGCTGCTGTGAAGCGCCTTGGGCCTTGTAGAGCAGAGTAGCGATTTGGGTAAAAACAAGCCCTAACAGTAGTTATAGTGTTGGACAGAGTCTAAATCAGGAAATTAGAGGAGCATGTAACAAGGGTAATGCAATAATCATGGGGGACTTTAATCTGCCTATAGACTGGGCAAATCAAATTGGCAAAGGTAGTTTGGAGGACGAGTTCATGGAATGCATTCAAGACAGTTTTCAAGAACAATATGTCGAAGAACCAACTAGTGAACAGGCTATTTTAATTGTATTGTGTAATGAGACAGGGTTAATTAGTAATCTCATAGGAAAGGATCCTCTGGGAAAGAGAGATCTTAATATGATAGAATTTCACATTGAGTTTGAGAGTGATGTAGTTAAGTCCGAAACTAGAGTCTTAAATTGAAACAAAGCCATTTACATAGGTATGAGGGGCGAGTTGGCTAAGGTAGATTGGGAAATTAGATTACAAGATATTACGGTAGATAAATAATGGCGAACATTCTCACGAATATACATTCCCTTGAGGAATAAAAACTCCACGGGAAAAGTGATCCAGCCCTGGCTAACTAGAGAAGTTAAGTATAGTATTAGATTAAAAGAAGAGGCTTATAATGTTGCTAAAAAGAGCAGTAAGCCTGAGGATTGGGAGAGTTTCAGAAATCAGCAAAGGATGACCAAAAAATTGATAGAAGGAGAACATTGAATCTGAGAGTAAACTAACAAGAAATATAAAAACAGATTGTAAGAGTTTCTACAAGTATATAAAAAGGAAGAGATTAGCGAAAGTAAACGTTGGTCCCTGAGAGGCTGAGACAGGAGAAATTATAATGGGGAATCCGGAAATGGCAGAGACGTTAAACAAACATTTTGTGTCTGTCTTCACAGTAGAAGACACAAAAAACATACCAGAAATAGTGGGGAATCAAGGGTCCAATGAGAGTGAGGAACTTAAAACAATTAATATCAGTAAAGAAAAAGTATTGGACAAACTAATGGGACTAAAAGCCGACAAATCCCCTGGACCTGATGGCCGACATCCTAGGGTTCTAAAAGAGGTGGCTGCAGAGATATTGGATGCATTGGTTGTGATCTTCCAAAATTCCCCAGATTCTAGAACGGTCCCAGTGGATTGGAAGGTAGCAAATGTAACCCCACTATTCAAGAAAGGAGGGAGAGAGAAAACAGGGAACTACAGGCCAGTTAGCCTGACATCAGTCGTCAGGAAAATGCAGGAATCCATTATTAAGGAAGTGGTAACAGGGCACTTAGAAAATCATAATATGATTAGGCAGAGTCAACATGGTTTATGAAAGGGAAATAGTGTTTGACAAATCTATTCGAGTTTTTTGAGGGTGTAACTAGCAGGGTAGATAAAGGGAAACCGGTGGATGTCGTATATTTGGATTTTCAAAAGGCATTCGATAAGGTGCCCCATAATGTTGTTAAACAAGATAAGGGCTCATGAGGTTGGGGGTAATATATTCGCATGGATAGAGGATTGGTTAAAGGACAGAAAACAGAGAGTAGCAATAAATGGGTCATTTTCAGGTTGGCAGGCTGTAACTAGTGGGGTACCACAAGGATCAGTGCTTGGGCCTCAGCTATTTACAATCTATATTAATGACTTAGATGAAGGGACCAAGTGTAATGTATCCAAGTTTGCTGACGATAGAAAGCTAGGTGGGAAAGTAAGCTGTGAGGAGGACACAGAGTCTGCAAAGGGATATAGACAGGTTAAGTGAGTGGGCAAGAAGGTGGCAGATGGAGTATAATGTGGGGAAATGTGAGGTTATTCACTTTGTTAAGAAGAATAGAAAAGCAGAATATTTTTTTAAAAGGTGAGAGACTAAGAAAGTTTGGTGTTCAGAGGGATTTGAGTGTCCTTGTACAAGAATCACAGAAAGTTAACATGCAGCAAGTTAACATGCAGCAAGCAATTAGGAAAGCAAATGTTGGCCTTTATTGCAAGGGGGTTAGAGTACAAGAGTAAGAAAGTCTTACTACAATTGTACAGGGCTTTGGTGAGACCTCACCTGGAGTACTGTGTACAGTTTTGGTCTCCTTATCTAAGGAAGGATATACTTGCCTTGGAGGCGGTGCAACGAAGGTTCACTAGATTAATTCCTGGGATGAGAGGGTTGTCCTATGAGGAGAGATTGAGTAGAATGGGCCTATACTTTCTGGAGTTTAGAAGAATGAGAGGTGATCTCATTGAAACATGTAAGATTCTGAGGGGCTTGACAGGGTAGATGCTGAGAGGTTGTTTCCCCTGGCTGGAGAGTCTAGAACTAGGGGGCACAGTCTCAGGATAAGGGGTCGGCCATTTAGGACTGAGATGTGGAGAAATTCCTTCTCTCAGAGGGTTGTGAATCTTTGGAATTCTCCACCCCAGAGGGCTGTGGATGCTGAGTCATTGAATATATTCAAGATTGAGATCGATAGATTTTTGAACTCTCGGGGAATCGAGGGATATGGGGATCAGGTGGGAAAGTGGAGTTGAGGTAGATGATCAGCCATGATCTGATTGAATGGCGGAGCAGGCTTGAGGGGCCGAATGGCCGACTCCTGCTCCTATTTCTTATGTTTTATTACATTAAAGGCGCTATATAAATGCAAGTTGTTGTTGTGCTAACAGTTGCCTAGTGCGAATCAAAACTAATCGCACTGCCCTAGCTCTTTCCCCATAAGCCTGTATCTTCCTCTGCTTCAAACATTTGCCCCTTAAAAAATGTAATGGTCTGTACATCAACCACTTCCTGTGGCAAAGCATTCCAACTTTAACAACCCTCTGTGTAAAGAAATCTCTCCTTACTCCTCTCCTCACTCTTAGTGACAATTTTAAATCACTGACTCCCAACCAGAGGGAATTGTCTTGCCCTATCAAAACCCTTCATCATTTTAAAATCTTTTATCAACCACTGCGTACTCCCATCTCTAACATTCCCCTCTTCCGAACCTCCCTCAGCCCATTTTCCACTGAAACCCTCATCTAGACTCGACTATTCCAAAGCTCTCCTGGCCCGCCTCCCATCCACCACCCTCCCCAAACTTTAGCTCATCTAAACCTCTGCTGCCCGTATCCTAACCCGCACGTGGTCCTGTTCATCACCGACCGTCGACCCGTCATCACCGCCCGTCGACCCGTCATCACCGCCCGTCGACCCGTCATCACCGCCCGTCGACCCGTCATCACCGCCCGTCGACCCGTCATCACCGCCCGTCGACCCGTCATCACCGCCCGTCGACCCGTCATCACCGCCCGTCGACCCGTCATCACCGACCGTCGACCCGTCATCACCGACCGTCGACCCGTCATCACCGACCGTCGACCCGTCATCACCGACCGTCGACCCGTCATCACCGACCGTCGACCCGTCATCACCGACCGTCGACCCGTCATCACCGCCCGTCATCACCGCCCGTCATCACCGCCCGTCGACCCGTCATCACCGACCGTCATCACCGCCCGTCATCACCGACCGTCGACCCGTCATCACCGCCCGTCATCACCGACCGTCGACCCGTCATCACCGCCCGTCATCACCGACCGTCGACCCGTCATCACCGCCCGTCATCACCGCCCGTCATCACCGCCCGTCATCACCGACCGTCGACCTGTCATCACCAACCGTCGACCCGTCATCACCGACCGTCGACCCGTCATCACCGACCGTCGACCCGTCATCACCGCCCGTCATCACCGCCCGTCATCACCGACCGTCGACCCGTCATCACCGACCGTCATCACCGCCCGTCATCACCGACCGTCGACCCGTCATCACCGCCCGTCATCACCGACCGTCATCACCGCCCGTCGACCCGTCATCATCGCCCGTCATCACCGCCCGTCGACCCGTCATCACCGCCCGTCATCACCGACCGTCGACCCGTCATCACCGACCGTCGACCCGTCATCACCGACCGTCGACCCGTCATCACCGACCGTCGACCCGTCATCACCGCCCGTCATCACCGCCCGTCATCACCGCCCGTCGACCCGTCATCACCGCCCGTCATCACCGCCCGTCGACCCGTCATCACCGCCCGTCATCACCGACCGTCGACCCGTCATCACCGACCGTCATCACCGACCGTCGACCCGTCATCACCGACCGTCGACCCGTCATCACCGACCGTCATCACCGACCGTCATCACCGACCGTCGACCCGTCATCACCGCCCGTCATCACCGACCATCATCACCGCCCGTCGACCCGTCATCACCGACCGTCATCACCGCCCGTCATCACCGACCGTCATCACCGACCGTCATCACCGACCGTCGACCCGTCATCACCGACCGTCGACCCGTCATCACCGCCCGTCATCACCGACCGTCGACCCGTCATCACCGCCCGTCATCACCGACCGTCGACCCGTCATCACCGCCCGTCATCACCGACCGTCGACCCGTCATCACCGCCCGTCATCACCGCCCGTCATCACCGACCGTCATCACCGACCGTCGACCCGTCATCACCGACCGTCGACCCGTCATCACCGACCGTCATCACCGACCGTCGACCCGTCATCACCGACCGTCATCACCGACCGTCGACCCGTCATCACCGCCCGTCATCACCGCCCGTCATCACCGCCCGTCATCACCGCCCGTCATCACCGACCGTCATCACCGACCGTCATCACCGACCGTCATCACCGACCGTCATCACCGCCCGTCATCACCGCCCGTCATCACCGCCCGTCATCACCGACCGTCGACCCGTCATCACCGACCGTCGACCCGTCATCACCGACCGTCATCACCGACCGTCATCACCGACCGTCGACCCGTCATCACCGACCGTCATCACCGACCGTCATCACCGACCGTCATCACCGCCCGTCATCACCGACCGTCGACCCGTCATCACCGCCCGTCATCACCGACCGTCGACCCGTCATCACCGACCGTCGACCCGTCATCACCGACCGTCGACCCGTCATCACCGACCGTCGACCCGTCATCACCGACCGTCATCACCGCCCGTCGACCCGTCATCACCGCCCGTCGACCCGTCATCACCGCCCGTCGACCCGTCATCACCGACCGTCGACCCGTCATCACCGCCCGTCATCACCGCCCGTCGACCCGTCATCACCGACCGTCATCACCGACCGTCGACCCGTCATCACCGCCCGTCATCACCGCCCGTCGACCCGTCATCACCGCCCGTCGACCCGTCATCACCGCCCGTCGACCCGTCATCACCGACCGTCGACCCGTCATCACCGCCCGTCGACCCGTCATCACCGCCCGTCGACCCGTCATCACCGACCGTCGACCCGTCATCACCGCCCGTCATCACCGCCCGTCGACCCGTCATCACCGACCGTCATCACCGACCGTCGACCCGTCATCACCGCCCGTCATCACCGCCCGTCGACCCGTCATCACCGACCGTCATCACCGACCGTCGACCCGTCATCACCGCCCGTCATCACCGCCCGTCGACCCGTCATCACCGCCCGTCGACCCGTCATCACCGCCCGTCGACCCGTCATCACCGACCGTCGACCCGTCATCACCGACCGTCGACCCGTCATCACCGCCCGTCATCACCGCCCGACCTACAGGATATTGTAGATTGTTCCCCCGTTGATTTCTCTCTCTCCAATCCCTTTTCTCCAGTTCTCCCGATCAATTGTCCAATCACCTTGCCTACACCAACATTCTCACTTCCACCAGCATTCATAAAATCTGATGCAAAATACTTATTTATTATCTCCTCCATCCTCCACACTGAGACTCCCTCCTTCAGCTCAGACTGGTCCCACCCTCTCTTTAACTAATCGTTTACTTTTTATATGTTTATAAAAGCCCGTACAATTTTCTTTTATATTATGGATGTGAAATTGGCTAAGTGACAGTAAACAGAGAGTAGTGGTGAACGGTTGTTTTTCGGACTGGAGGGAGGTGTACAGTGGTGTTCCCCAGGGGTCAGTGCTGGGACCACTGCTTTTCTTGATATATATTAATGACTTGGACTTGGGTGTACAGGGCACAATTTCAAAATTTGCAGATGTCATAAAACTTGGAAGTGTAGTGAACAGTGAGGAGGATAGTGATAGACTTCAAGAGGATATAGACAGGCTGGTGGAATGGGCGGACACGTGGCAGATGAAATTTAATGCAGAGAAGTGCGAAGTGATACATTTTGGTCGGAAGAACGAGGAGAGGCAATATAAACAAGAGAGTACAATTCTAAAAGGGGTACAGGAACAGAGAGATCTGGGGGTATATGTACATAAATCGTTGAAGGTGGCAGGGCAGGTTGAGAAAGTGGTTAAAAAAGCATACGGGATCCTGGGCTTTATAAATAGAGGCACAGAGTACAAAAGCAAGGAAGTCATGATGAACCTTTATAAAACACTGGTTCGGCCACAACTGGAGTATTGTGTCCAGTTCTGGGCACCGCACTTTAGGAAAGATGTGAAGGCCTTAGAGAGGGTGCAGAAGAGATTTACTAGAATGATTCCAGGGATGAGGGACTTTAGTTACGTGGATAGACTGGAGAAGCTGGGGTTGTTCTCCTTGGAACAGAGACGGTTGAGAGGAGATTTGATCGAGGTATTCAAAATCATGAAGGGTCTAGACAGAGTAGATAGAGAGAAACTGTTCCCATTGGTGGAAGGGTCAAACACCAGAGGACATAGATTTAAGGTGATTGGCAAAAGAACCAAAGGTGACATGAGGAAAAACCTTTTTACACAGCGAGTGGTTAGGATCTGGAATGCACGGCCCGAGGGGGTGGTGGAGGCAGATTCAATCATGGCCTTCAAAAGGGAACTGGATAAGTACTTGAAAGGAAAAAATGTGCAGGGCTACGGGGATAGGGTGGGGGAGTGGGACTAGCTGGATTGCTCTTGCATAGAGCCGACATGGACTCGATGGGCCGAATGGCCACCTCCTGTCTGCAACCTTTCTATGATTCTATCGTCTGCTAGTCTTTTTTCCTATTCCCTTCCAATCTCCCTTTTCACACTCCCACTACACTTCTATATTTCTCATGATTTTCTTTAGTATTGTTAGCCCTAACTTTTACGTTAGTTAGCTTTCATTTCTCTATTTGTCCATTAAAATCTACTCTTTGATTCACACCCTTTTTACCTTAAAGGAACATATTTAGTTTGTTCACTCTCCATCACATATTTAAGATTTCTCACTGCTGACCTGACGACCTGCTTGCTACCTTTTCTGCCCAGTTACTTTAAGCCAAAACCCTTATCTTTGACTCTTTTTTTATTCGTGTTCTCACAGTGAATCTAACAATGTTGTGATCACTATTTCCCATTTGTTCTCCGACTCGCACATCAGTTATTTGCCCCACTTCATTTCCCAGAATTAAATCAAGCAAAGCTTCTTTCCTTGATGAGCTAGAGACATCGGAAGCAGCCCGGATACACTATTAAAAACCATTCCCCGGTTATTATGTGCATTACCTTTATTATGGTCTACCTTGGGATCGTTCAAATCACCCAGTATTATTGCCCTGTTGTTCTGACGTCATCTCTCTGGACTGTCTGCTGGTCTCTCCCTGTATCTCGTCGCCACCGAACCACACACTGAAAATTGTACCATTTCCCTTCCTATTTCTCACCTCGACCCAGAAGGATTCTCTTTTAAAACAACTCCCCATCACATCCACACCTCATGGAGCTGTAATAGAAGCAGTGTTTACTGACAGCATCCTGTCAGCACACTCCTCTTTCTCTTCCTCCCTCAAAAGGTTTTAACCAGGAATATTAAGTTCCCAGTTAAACTTAAGTTACTGTCTCCGTTATAGTGACTGTATCGTTCCCGTCCACAGTTATTAATGCTTCGAATTCTCAAATCTTGTTTTGAATGTTTTTTACATTCACATACACTCCACTCAACCCTGACTCCACATTTTTGGAATGGTAACCCACATTCTTTTTCCGGTTTTCTCATTTAATTTATTGCTGCCCTTTGCCCCTCTTCAACCGTGATTTTATCTCTCACTCCCTCACAGCCTCTTTCTTTCCCTGTCTTCGAGAATTAAATAGAATCTACAGCTCAGAAACAGGCCATTTGGCCCAACTATTCTGTGGCAATGTTTAACTCGACACTCGCCTTCTCCCACCCTCCCCCGTATCCCTCTATTCCCACCCTGCCCCCTTGTGCTCCAGAACTAGCTGCGCCTCTAGCCAAGCTGTTCCAGTACAGCTACAACACTGGCATCTACCCGACAATGTAGAAAATTGCCCAGGTGTGTCCTATCCACAAAAAGCAGGACAAATCCAATCCGGCCAATTACCGCCCCATCAGTCTACTCTCAATCATCAGCAAAGTGATGGAAGGTGTCGTCGACAGTGCTATCAAGCGGCACTTACTCACCTATAACCTGCTCACCGATGCTTAGTTTGGGTTCCGCCAGGACCACTCGGCTCCAGACCTCATTACAGCCTTGGTCCAAACATGGACAAAAGAGCTGAATTCCAGAGGTGAGGTGAGAGTGACTGCCCTTGACATCAAGGCAGCATTTGACCGAGTGTGGCACCAAGGAGCCCTAGTAAAATTGAAGTCAATGGGAATCAGGGGGAAAACTCTCCAGTGGCTGGAGTCAGACCTAGCACAAAGGAAGATGGTAGTGGCTTTTGGAGGCCAATCATCTCAGCCCCAGGACATTGCTGCAGGAGTTCCTCAGGGCAGTGTCCTAGGCCCAACCATCTTCAGCTGCTTCATCAATGACCTTCCCTCCATCATAAGGTCAGAAATGGGGATGTTCGCTGATGATTGCACAGTGTTCAGTTCCATTCGCAACCCCTCAAATAATGAAGCAGTCCAAGCCTGCATGCAGCAAGACCTAGACAACATCCAGGCTTGGGCTCATAAGTGGCAAGTAACATTTGCGCCAGATAAGTGCCAGGGAATGACCATCTCCAACAAGAGAGAGTCTAACCACCTCCCCTTGACATTCAACGGCATTACCATCGCCGAATCCCCCACCATCAACATCCTGGGGGTCACCATTGACCAGAAACTTAACTGGACCAGCCATATAAATAATGTGGCTACGAGAGCAGGTCAGAGGCTGGGTATTCTGTGGCGAGTGACTCACCTCCTCACTCCCCAAAGCCTTTCCACCATCTACAAGGCACAAGTCAGGAGTGTGATAGAATGCTCTCCACTTGCCTGGATGAGTGCAGCACCAACAACACTCAAGAAGCTCGACACCATCCAGGACAAAGCAGCCCGCTTGATTGGCACCCCATCCACCACCCTAAACATTCACTCCCTTCACCACCGGCGCACTGTGGCTGCAGTGTGCACCATCCACAGGATGCACTGCAGCAACTCGCCAAGGCTTCTTCGACAGCACCTCCCAAACCCGCGACCTCTACCACCTAGAAGGACAAGAGCAGCAGACACATGGGAACACCACCACCTGCACGTTCCCCTCCAAGTCACACACCATCCCGACTTGGAAATATATCGCCGTTCCTTCATTGTTGCTGGGTCAAAATCCTGGAACTCCCTTCCTAACAACACTGAGGGAGAACCGTCACCACACGGACTGCAGCGGTTCAAGAAGGCGGCTCACCACCACCTTCTCAAGGGCAATTGGGGATGGGCAATAAATGCCGGCCTCGCCAGCGACGCCCACATCCCATGAACGAATAATTTTAAAAAATTAATGATTTGGACTTGAATGTGGGGGGCTTGATCAAGAAGTTTGCAGATGATACAAAAATTAGCCGTGTGGTTGATAGTGAGGAGGAAAGCTGTAGACTGCAGGAAGATATCAATGGACTGGTCAGGTGGGCAGAAAAGTGGCAAATGGAATTCAGTCTGGAGAAGTGTGAGGTAATGCATTTTTTAAATTTTTTATTCGTTCACGGGATGTGGGCGACGCTGGCAAGGCCGGCATTTATTGCCCATCCTTAATTGCCCTTGAGAAGGTGGTGGTGAGCCGCCTTCTTGAACCGCTGCAGTCCGTGTGATGAAGGTTCTCCCACAGTGCTGTTAGGAAGGGAGTTCCAGGATTTTGACCCAGCGACAATGAAGGAACGGCGATATATTTCCAAGTCGGGATGGTGTGTGACTTGGAGGGGAACGTGCAGGTGGTGTTGTTCCCATGCGCCTGCTGCCCTTGTCCTTCTAGGTGGTAGAGGTCGCGGGTTTGGGACGTGCTGTCGAAGAAGCCTTGGCGAGTTGCTGCAGTGCATCCTGTGGATGGTGCACACTGCAGCCACAGTGCGCCGGTGGTGAAGGGAGTGAATGTTTAGGGTGGTGGATGGGGTGCCAATCAAGCGGGCTGCTTTATCTTGGATGGTGTCGAGCTTCTTGAGTGTTGTTGGAGCTGCACTCATCCAGGCAAGTGGAGAGTATTCCATCACACTCCTGACTTGTGCCTTGTAGATGGTGGAAAGGCTTTGGGGAGTCAGGAGGTGAGTCACTCGCCACAGAATACCCAGCCTCTGACCTGCTCTCGTAGCCACAGTATTTATATGGCTGGTCCAGTTAAGTTTCTGGTCAATGGTGACCCCCAGGATGTTGATGGTGGGGGATTCGGCGATGGTAATGCCGTTGAATGTCAAGGGGAGGTGGTTGGACTCTCTCTTGTTGGAGATGGTCATTCCCTGGCACTTATCTGGCGCGAATGTTATTTGCCACTTATGAGCCCAAGCCTGGATGTTGTCCAGGTCTTGCTGCATGCGGGCTCGGACTGCTTCATTATCTGAGGGGTTGCGAATGGAACTGAACACTGTGCAGTCATCAGCGAACATCCCCATTTCTGACCTTATGATGGAGGGAAGGTCATTGATGAAGCAGCTGAAGATGGTTGGGCCTAGGACACTGCCCAACCATTTGGGGAGAGCAAACAAGGCAAGGGAATACACAATAAATGGGAGGATACTGAGAGGTGTAGAGGAAGTGAGGGACCTTGGAGTGCATGTCCACAGATCCCTGAAGCCAGCAGGACAGGTAGATAAGGTGGTGAAGAAGGCATACGGGATACTTTCCTTTATTAGCCGAGGCACAGAATAGAAGAGCAGGGATGTTATGCTGGAACTGTATAAAACACTAGTTAGGCCACAGCTTGAGTACTGTGCACAGTTCTGGTCACCACATTACAGGAAGGATGTGATTGCACTAGAGAGGGTACAGAGGAGATTTACGAGGATGTTGCCAGGACTGGAGAATTTTAGCTATGAGGAAAGATTGGATAGGCTGGGGTTGTTTTCTTTGGAACAGAGGAGGCTGAGGGGTGATTTAATTGAGGTGTATAAAATTATGAGGGGCCCAGATAGAGTGGATAGGGAGGAGCTATTTCCCTCAGCAGAGAGGTCAATAACCAGGGGGCATAGATTTAAAGTGATTGGTAGAAGGATTAGAGGGGAGCTGAGGAGAAATTTTTTCTCCCAGAGGGTGGTGGGGGTCTGGAACTCACTGCCTGAGAGGGTGGTAGAGGCAGAAACCCTCAACTCATTTAAAAAATACCTGGATGTGCACCTGAAGAGCTGTAACCTACAGGGCTACGGACCAAGGGCTGGACAGTGGGATTAATCTGGATAGCTCTTTTTTGCCAGGTGCAGACACGATGGGCCGTAACTTTCTATGATTCTAAATTGGAGTAGTTTGTACGGAGTACAAAACTAGTATAGATTCTCAGTTAAAAGGAAATGTCAGAATTGTGTTGCTCTCTCTTGGTATCAGTGCTGAATTACTGCAGATTCAGTTTGTTTTAATACTTTGTGCTGGCAGCGCAGAGCTGTGTTTTGGTAACAGATTATTCCCCGATCACTCTCAGTACCGCCGTGCTCCCCGATCACTCTCAGTACCGCCCTTCTCCCCGATCACTCTCAGTACTGCCCTTCTCCCCGATCACTCTCAGTACCGCCCTTCTCCCCGATCACTCTCAGTACCACCGTGCTCCCCGATCACTCTCAGTACCGCCCTTCTCCCCGATCACTCTCAGTCCCGCCCTTCTCCCCGATCACTCTCAGTACCGCCGTGCTCCCCGATCACTCTCAGTACCGCCGTGCTCCCCGATCACTCTCAGTACCGCCCTTCTCCCCGATCACTCTCAGTACCGCCCTTCTCCCCGATCACTCTCAGTACCGCCCTTCTCCCCGATCACTCTCAGTACCGCCCTTCTCCCCGATCACTCTCAGTACCGCCGTGCTCCCCGATCACTCTCAGTACCGCCCTTCTCCCCGATCACTCTCAGTACCGCCGTGCTCCCCGATCACTCTCAGTACCGCCCTTCTCCCCGATCACTCTCAGTACCGCCCTTCTCCCCGATCACTCTCAGTACCACCCTTCTCCCCGATCACTCTCAGTACCGCCGTGCTCCCCGATCACTCTCAGTACCGCCCTTCTCCCCGATCACTCTCAGTACCGCCCTTCTCCCCGATCACTCTCAGTACCGCCCTGCTCCCCGATCACTCTCAGTACCGCCCTTCTCCCCGATCACTCTCAGTACCGCCCTGCTCCCCGATCACTCTCAGTACCGCCCTTCTCCCCGATCACTCTCAGTACCGCCCTTCTCCCCGATCACTCTCAGTACCGCCCTTCTCCCCGATCACTCTCAGTACCGCCCTTCTCCCCGATCACTCTCAGTACCGCCGTGCTCCCCGATCACTCTCAGTACCGCCGTGCTCCCCGATCACTCTCAGTACCGCCCTTCTCCCCGATCACTCTCAGTACCGCCCTTCTCCCCGATCACTCTCAGTACTGCCCTTCTCCCCGATCACTCTCAGTACCGCCGTGCTCCCCGATCACTCTCAGTACCGCCGTGCTCCCCGATCACTCTCAGTACCGCCCTTCTCCCCGATCACTCTCAGTACCGCCCTTCTCCCCGATCACTCTCAGTACCGCCCTTCTCCCCGATCACTCTCAGTCCCGCCCTTCTCCCCGATCACTCTCAGTACCGCCCTTCTCCCCGATCACTCTCAGTACCGCCCTTCTCCCCGATCACTCTCAGTACCGCCGTGCTCCCCGATCACTCTCAGTACCGCCCTTCTCCCCGATCACTCTCAGTACCGCCGTGCTCCCCGATCACTCTCAGTACCGCCCTTCTCCCCGATCACTCTCAGTACCGCCGTGCTCCCCGATCACTCTCAGTACCGCCCTTCTCCCCGATCACTCTCAGTACCGCCGTGCTCCCCGATCACTCTCAGTACTGCCGTGCTCCCCGATCACTCTCAGTACCGCCGTGCTCCCCGATCGCTCTGTGTTTGGGCTGGATTACTTCAGGTCACTATTTCTGGTTTGTATTTTTATTTTAATTTTTATTAGGAAGAAGGAGGAACAGAGAGCAGAGACAATGAATGAGAAATGATTTGACAATGTCCCTCTTTGTATTTAACAGCTATAATTAAATCAGATCTCAGGAGACAGAGGGCAAACAAGAATGTGGCCCAGGAAGCTGTGAGTAAAACTCTTCTCCTGGCCTTCATTTATCTGGCATGCTTTGCTTTGCTTTGCTTTGCTTTGCTTTGCTTGGGGAAAATCCTTTCTGTGGAATTCTTCCAGAAGAAACAATGGGATCGATTTTCCGATTGGTTATACCCGATTAACAGGCGGCAATTCATTCTGACAGTTTTCTGCCCAATCCATTTTTCTTTGAGTTTGATGAGTTAACAACTGATGATATTGAAATGAGCTCCCAATATTGACATTTAAACATCCATGGGATTTTGGAACATTGACACCAGTCCAGAGCTCAGTCAACTGCTGGGTGTGCCGTTTATCAAATCATTATTTAAAGGCCCCTCGAGGTAAATTTGTACTTTCTTCCTTTTTTGCTTTTTTGCAGTTTACATTTAGTAAAAGCTGGCGAGGGAACTGTAATTTTCTGGTCTGTCCACGAGGTTTCCCCAGTGCAAATCTACCCTTTACTTGTGCTTTTTTTGGAAGAAAAGAATGAAGGGACGGCAGACAAGTCCGGTTCAGGCTGCACTGCTGGCAGACTGTGCCCACCTGCTACCCACATTCACTGCCAGAGGCACGTCTCCCTGTCGGTACCTCCCTGGTCCTACCTGCACAGGCTCTGAGTCAGCACACTGGTAGTTGCAGAGCTGTGCCATCTGCTGTAAGGACACCCTGCAGCTAACATGCACCGTGGAACTGGCAGTACCAGTTATTGTGGTCAGCTGTGCCCTTGAATCCTTCTCTTCACCACCTTTCAGGCAATGTTTCCTATGGAGAGGGTGCCCTGTCATGGAGCAGGGTTACCAACCTCACTCCCACCTCATTCTCTGCACCACCTCCCATCGCCAACCATCAAACTAGTAATTAGAGTGTCGTCATGCCCCCAGATTCTGTTCACTGTCTTCACGTACATGTGCTGGCCACTGAGGGTTTCTGTTACCCAAATGACCTTTGTAAAGATCAAAATATCCGTTTTATAATATTAACATCCATTGTAAAGATTAACAACACTACCTGTGAAATCTCCCATCATCCATTCTCAGCAGCTCTTTAAGTGTTAATACCCAATTGTAAACAATTTTACAACACCAAGTTATAGTCCAGCAATTTTATTTTAAATTCACAAGCTTTCGGAGGCTTCCTCCTTCCTCAGGTAAATGTCATGTTAATACCCAATCAGAGGTTTGATTGGCTAATCCTGCCCAGTATCTCTTGTCTACAGAAAAAACACAGTTGATGTGATTTGCAATTATTGTGTTCCACGAGACCACGGGGAGGTCAGGTTAAAGATTAAATTGCTTGAAGGTTTCCTGGTGGGTGAAGAGGAGCGAGAGTGCCTCCCCTGCCCCCAGGCTCTCTCCCCCCACCCCCCGGACCTCTTAACTTATGCCAGGACCTGTTCCCTCAGTTCCCCGACAGTGGCCTTCTGCCGCCTGAAATCCCACTCTCACCCATCTGCCAGGTAACGATTCCCACAGGGCTCGACCTCAAAGTGCCTGGACCCCAAACCAGTGACATCAAGGGTGCCTCCTGCCCCCCCTCCCCATTAATCCCCAAACCAGTGACATCAAGGGCGCCTCCTGCCCCCCCTCCCCATTAATCCCCAAACCAGTGACATCAAGGGCGCCTCCTGCCCCCCCTCCCCATTAATCCCCAAACCAGTGACATCAAGGGTGCCTCCTGCCCCCCCTCCCCATTAATCCCCAAACCAGTGACATCAAGGGCGCCTCCTGCCCCCCCCATTAATCCCCAAACCAGTGACATCAAGGGTGCCTCCTGCCCCCCCTCCCCATTAATCCCCAAACCAGTGACATCAAGGGCGCCTCCTGCCCCCCCCATTAATCCCCAAACCAGTGACATCAAGGGCGCCTCCTGCCCCCCCCATTAATCCCCAAACCAGTGACATCAAGGGTGCCTCCTGCCCCCCCCATTAATCCGACTCCTGCCCCCCCCATTAATCCCCAAACCAGTGACATCAAGGGCGCCTCCTGCCCCCCCTCCCCATTAATCCCCAAACCAGTGACATCAAGGGTGCCTCCTGCCCCCCCTCCCCATTAATCCCCAAACCAGTGACATCAAGGGCGCCTCCTGCCCCCCCTCCCCATTAATCCCCAAACCAGTGACATCAAGGGCGCCTCCTGCCCCCCCCATTAATCCGACTCCTGCCCCCCCCATTAATCCCCAAACCAGTGACATCAAGGGCGCCTCCTGCCCCCCACCCCCCCATTAATCCCCAAACCAGTGACATCAAGGGCGCCTCCTGCCCCCCCCCATTAATCCGACTCCTGCCCCCCCCATTAATCCGACTCCTGTCCCCCCCATTAATCCGACTCCTGTCCCCCCCATTAATCCGACTCCTGTCCCCCCCATTAATCCGACTCCTGTCCCCCCCATTAATCCGACTCCTGCCCCCCCCCATTAATCCGACTCCTGCCCCCCCCCATTAATCCGACTCCTGCCCCCCCCCCATTAATCCGACTCCTGCCCCCCCCCCATTAATCCGACTCCTGCCCCCCCCCCCCCATTAATCCGACTCCTGCCCCCCCCCCCATTAATCCGACTCCTGCCCCCCCATTAATCCGACTCCTGCCCCCCCCCCATTAATCCGACTCCTGCCCCCCCCCATTAATCCGACTCCTGCCCACCCCTTCCATTAATCCGACTCCTGCCCCCCCCCCCCCATTAATCCGACTCCTGCCCCCCCCCCATTAATCCGACTCCTGCCCCCCCCCATTAATCCGACTCCTGCCCCCCCCTCCCATTAATCCGACTCCTGCCCCCCCTTCCATTAATCCGACTCCTGCCCCCCCCATTAATCCGACTCCTGCCCCCCCCCCCATTAATCCGACTCCTGCCCCCCCCCATTAATCCGACTCCTGCCCCCCCCCCATTAATCCGACTCCTGCCCCCCCCCCCATTAATCCGACTCCTGCCCCCCCCCATTAATCCGACTCCTGCCCCCCCCCCCCCCATTAATCCGACTCCTGCCCCCCCCCCATTAATCCGACTCCTGCCCCCCCCCCCATTAATCCGACTCCTGCCCCCCCCCCCATTAATCCGACTCCTGCCCCCCCCCCATTAATCCGACTCCTGCCCCCCCCCCCCATTAATCCGACTCCTGCCCCCCCCCCATTAATCCGACTCCTGCCCCCCCCCCCCCATTAATCCGACTCCTGCCCCCCCCCATTAATCCGACTCCTGCCCCCCCCCCCATTAATCCGACTCCTGCCCCCCCCCCATTAATCCGACTCCTGCCCCCCCCCCCCCCATTAATCCGACTCCTGCCCCCCCCATTAATCCGACTCCTGCCCCAGTTTAAATTAGCCCTTGGGCAATTCACATCTCTTCATACAGAAAATCTGCATGTGGCTGATTTGAAAAAGTCCCATTTCTATAGGACTGACTGACGGACAGATTTTCGTATCCAACATGTTCTTACTGAGAGTTTGTTGATTCTCAGGTCCTTGAAAGATGATCATATTAACTGCTGGACAGCCCATCAAAAGGTGCTGCTCAGGAATGTCCTGGTGCTGGGCAGCCTTCAGCAGAAGGGGTTCCCTTTTAGATGAGATTTCCCACTTTCTGGATGTACCCACCTGAAATTAATTTTTTTTTTATTCGTTCATGGGATGTGGGTGTCGCTGGCGAGGCCGGCATTTATTGCCCATCCCTAATTGCCCTTGAGAAGGTGGTGGTGAGCCGCCTCCTTGAACCGCTGCAGTCCGTGTGGTGACGGTTCTCCCACAGTGCTGTTAGGAAGGGAGTTCCAGGATTTTGACCCAGCGACGATGAAGGAACGGCGATATATTTCCAAGTCGGGATGGTGTGTGACTTGGAGGGGAACGTGCAGGTGGTGGTGTTCCCATGTGCCTGCTGCTCTTGTCCTTCTAGGTGGTAGAGGTCGTGGGTTTGGGAGTTGCTGCAGTGCATCCTGTGGATGGTACACACTGCAGCCACAGTGCACCGGTGGTGAAGGGAGTGAATGTTTAGGGTGGTGGATGGGGTGCCAATCAAGCGGGCTGCTTTGTCCTGGATGGTGTCGAGCTTCTTGAGTGTTGTTGGAGCTGCACTCATCCAAGCAAGTGGAGAGTATTCCATCACACTCCTGACTTGTGCCTTGTAGATGGTGGAAAGGCTTTGGGGAGTCAGGAGGTGAGTCACTCGCCGCAGAATACCCAGCCTGTGACCTGTTGTAGCCACAGTATTTATGTGGCTGGTCCAGTTAAGTTTCTGGTCAATGGTGACCCCCAGGATGTTGATGGTGGGGGTTTCGGCGATGGTAATGCCGTTGAATGTCAAGGGGAGGTGGTTAGACTCTCTCTTGTTGGAGATGGTCATTGCCTGGCACTTATCTGGCGCGAATGTTGCCACTTCTGAGCCCAAGCCTGGATGTTGTCCAGGTCTTGCTGCATGCAGGCTCGGACTGCTTCATTATTTGAGGGGTTGCGAATGGAACTGAACACTGTGCAATCATCAACGAACATCCCCATTTCTGACCTTATGATGGAGGGAAGGTCATTGATGAAGCAGCTGAAGATGGTTGGGCCTAGGACACTGCCCTGGGGAACTCCTGCAGCAATGTCCTGGGGCTGAGATGATTGGCCTCCAACAACCACTACCATCTTCCTTTGCGCTAGGTATGAAATCCTGACCAGTGCTGGCTTTCTTGGGTAAAAGTCATCAAATATTTCATTTCACTTAGCCAGTGTTTGATCTCAACAGAAGTTTTCAGAAGCCAGAAGCACCATCACTTATCCTTTCATCAGCTCCTTCAATAAGGCTTCTGTTGTGTGACTAATGACCCTAAGGACTGAGTCTTGGAGTTGAATGGACCCTTCCCAGTCACCATAGAGTCATAGAGTTATACAGCACGGATAGAGGCCCTTCGGCCCATCGTGTCCGCGCCGGCCATCAGCCCAGTCGACTCTAATCCCATATTCCAGCATTTGGTCCGTAGCCTTGTATGCTATGGCATTTCAAGTGCTCATCCAAATGCTTCTTGAATGTTGTGAGGGTTCCTGCCTCCACAACCCTCTCAGGCAGTGAGTTCCAGACTCCAACCACCCTCTGGGTGAAAAAGTTCTTTCTCAAATCCCCTCTAAACCTCCCGCCTTTTACCTTGAATCTATGTCCCCTTGTTATAGAACCCTCAACGAAGGGAAAAAGCTCCTTAGTATCCATCCTATCTGTGCCCCTCATAATTTTGTACACCTCAATCATGTCCCCCCTCAGCCTCCTCTGCTCCAAGGAAAACAAACCCAATCTTCCCAGTCTCTCTTCATAGCTGAAGCGCTCCAGCCCTGGTAACATCCTGGTGAATCTCCTCTGCACCCTCTCCAAAGCGATCACATCCTTCCTGTAGTGTGGCGACCAGAACTGCACACAGTACTCCAGCTGTGGCCTAACCAGTGTTTTATACAGCTCCATCATAACCTCCTTGCTCTTATATTCTATGCCTCGGCTAATAAAGGCAAGTATCCCATATGCCTTCTTTACCACCTTATCTACCTGTTCCGCCGCCTTCAGGGATCTGTGAACTTGCACACCAAGATCCCTCTGACCCTCTGTCTTGCCTAGGGTCCTCCCATTCATTGTGTATTCCCTTGCCTTGTTAGTCCCTCCAAAGTGCATCACCTCGCACTTTTCCGGGTTAAATTCCATTTGCCACTGTTCCGCCCATCTGACCAACCCATCTATATCGTCCTGCAGACTGAGGCTATCCTCCTCGCTATTTACCACCCTACCAATTTTTGTAGCATCAGCGAACTTACTGATCATACCTTTTACATTCATATCCAAGTCATTAATGTAGACCACAAACAGCAAGGGACCCAGCACCGATCCCTGTGGTACCCCACTGGCCACAGGCTTCCAGTCACAAAAACAACCTTCGACCATCACCCTCTGCCTTCTGCCACTAAGCCAGTTTTGTATCCAAAGTGCCAAGGCACCCTGGATTCCATGGGCTCGTACCTTCTTGACCAGTCTCCTGTGGGGGACTTTATCGAAGGCCTTACTGAAATCCATGTATACCACATCCACTGCGTTACCCTCATCCACACGCCTAGTCACCCCCTCAAAAAATTCAATCAAATTAGTCAGACATGATCTTCCCTTGACAAAGCCATGTTGACTATCCCTGATTAATCCTTGCTTCTCCAAGTGGAGACTAATTTTGTCCTTCAGAATTTTTTCCAATAATTTTCCTACCACTGATGTTAGGCTCACTGGCCTGTAGTTCCCCATGTTGTTAATTATTTAATGATTTAATTCTCTCCATTCCACTCACAATGTCCCCCAACGATTCTACACAAAACCTTCCTTCAAAATGTGGGAACTGACCCCATCACCCACAGCAGATGCCCCAGTCAGGCTGCTATGGAATAGTTTGTGCTCGCTCACATTGTGCGCTGTTTTGGGAAGAGTTTTTAACAGAACTTTAAATGTGTTTGTCAGTAAATGTTTTTGTTTGTTTCTCCTGGGTCAGCAAACTAATTTCTGTGTGGAGTGATCAGCACTGTGTGTGTGGGGTGATCAGCACTGTGTGTGTGGAGTGATCAGCACTGTGTGGGGAGTGATCAGCACTGTGTGTGTGGAGTGATCAGCACTGTGTGTGTGGGGTGATCAGCACTGTGTGTGTGGGGTGATCAGCACTGTGCGTGTGGAGTGATCAGCACTGTGTGTGTGGGGTGATCAGCACTGTGTGTGTGTGGGGTGATCAGCACTGTGTGTGTGGAGTGATCAGCACTGTGTGTGTGGAGTGATCAGCACTGTGTGTGTGGGGTGATCAGCACTGTGTGTGTGGGGTGATCAGCACTGTGTGTGTGGAGTGATCAGCACTGTGTGTGTGGAGTGATCAGCACTGTGTGTGTGGAGTGATCAGCACTGTGTGTGTGGGGTGATCAGCACTGTGTGTGTGGGGTGATCAGCACTGTGTGTGTGGGGTGATCAGCACTGTGTGTGTGGAGTGATCAGCACTGTGTGTGTGGGGTGATCAGCACTGTGTGTGTGGGGTGATCAGCACTGTGTGTGTGGGGTGATCAGCACTGTGTGTGTGTGGGGTGATCAGCACTGTGTGTGTGGAGTGATCAGCACTGTGTGTGTGGAGTGATCAGCACTGTGTGTGTGGAGTGATCAGCACTGTGTGTGTGGAGTGATCAGCACTGTGTGTGTGGAGTGATCAGCACTGTGTGTGTGGAGTGATCAGCACTGTGTGTGTGGGGTGATCAGCACTGTGTGTGTGGGGTGATCAGCACTGTGTGTGTGTGGAGTGATCAGCACTGTGCGTGTGGAGTGATCAGCACTGTGCGTGTGGGGTGATCAGCACTGTGCGTGTGGAGTGATCAGCACTGTGCGTGTGTGGAGTGATCAGCACTGTGTGTGTGGAGTGATCAGCACTGTGTGGGGAGTGATCAGCACTGTGTGTGTGGGGTGATCAGCACTGTGTGTGTGGAGTGATCAGCACTGTGCGTGTGGAGTGATCAGCACTGTGCGTGTGGGGTGATCAGCACTGTGCGTGTGGGGTGATCAGCACTGTGTGTGTGTGGTGATCAGCACTGTGTGTGTGGGGTGATCAGCACTGTGTGTGTGTGGTGATCAGCACTGTGTGTGTGGAGTGATCAGCACTGTGTGTGTGGAGTGATCAGCACTGTGTGTGTGGAGTGATCAGCACTGTGTGTGTGGGGTGATCAGCACTGTGTGTGTGGAGTGATCGGCACTGTGTGTGTGGAGTGATCGGCACTGTGTGTGTGGAGTGATCAGCACTGTGTGTGTGTGGTGATCAGCACTGTGTGTGTGGGGTGATCAGCACTGTGTGTGTGGAGTGATCAGCACTGTGTGTGTGGAGTGATCAGCACTGTGTGTGTGGGGTGATCAGCACTGTGCGTGTGGGGTGATCAGCACTGTGCGTGTGGGGTGATCAGCACTGTGCGTGTGGGGTGATCAGCACTGTGTGTGTGGGGAGTGATCAGCACTGTGTGTGTGGGGTGATCAGCACTGTGTGTGGGGTGAGCAGCACTGTGTGTGGAGTGATCAGCACTGTGTGTGTGGAGTGATCAGCACTGTGTGTGTGTGGGGTGATCGGCACTGTGTGTGTGTGGGGTGATCGGCACTGTGTGTGTGGAGTGATCAGCACTGTGTGTGTGTGGGGTGATCGGCACTGTGTGTGTGGAGTGATCAGCACTGTGTGGGGAGTGATCGGCACTGTGTGTGTGGAGTGATCAGCACTGTGTGTGTGGAGTGATCAGCACTGTGTGTGTGTGGAGTGATCAGCACTGTGTGTGTGTGGAGTGATCAGCACTGTGTGTGTGGGGAGTGATCAGCACTGTGTGTGTGTGGTGATCAGCACTGTGTGTGTGGGGTGATCGGCACTGTGTGTGTGGAGTGATCGGCACTGTGTGTGTGGAGTGATCAGCACTGTGTGTGTGTGGTGATCAGCACTGTGTGTGTGGAGTGATCAGCACTGTGTGTG
Source organism: Heptranchias perlo (assembly GCF_035084215.1). Taxonomy (NCBI): domain Eukaryota; kingdom Metazoa; phylum Chordata; class Chondrichthyes; order Hexanchiformes; family Hexanchidae; genus Heptranchias; species Heptranchias perlo. The sequence goes on along the minus strand of NC_090334.1, from coordinate 85,791,383 downwards.
TGGAGTGATCAGCACTGTGTGTGTGAAGTGATCAGCACTGTGTGTGGAGTGATCGGCACTGTGTGTGTGGAGTGATCAGCACTGTGTGTGTGGAGTGATCAGCACTGTGTGTGGAGTGATCGGCACTGTGTGTGTGGGGTGATCAGCACTGTGTGTGTGGAGTGATCAGCACTGTGTGTGGAGTGATCAGCACTGTGCGTGTGGGGAGTGATCAGCACTGTGTGTGTGGGGAGTGATCAGCACTGTGTGTGTGGAGTGATCAGCACTGTGCGTGTGGAGTGATCAGCACTGTGTGTGTGGAGTGATCAGCACTGTGTGTGTGGAGTGATCAGCACTGTGTGTGTGGAGTGATCAGCACTGTGTGTGTGGGGAGTGATCAGCACTGTGTGTGTGGGGTGATCAGCACTGTGTGTGTGGGGAGTGATCAGCACTGTGTGTGTGGGGAGTGATCCGCACTGTGTGTGTGGGGTGATCAGCACTGTGTGTGTGGAGTGATCAGCACTGTGTGTGTGGAGTGATCAGCACTGTGTGTGTGGGGTGATCAGCACTGTGTGTGTGGGGAGTGATCAGCACTGTGTGTGTGGGGTGATCAGCACTGTGTGTGTGGAGTGATCAGCACTGTGTGTGGGGTGATCAGCACTGTGTGTGTGGAGTGATCAGCACTGTGTGTGTGGAGTGATCAGCACTGTGTGTGTGGGGTGATCAGCACTGTGTGTGTGGAGTGATCAGCACTGTGTGTGGAGTGATCAGCACTGTGTGTGTGGAGTGATCAGCACTGTGTGTGTGGGGTGATCAGCACTGTGCGTGTGGAGTGATCAGCACTGTGTGTGGAGTGATCAGCACTGTGTGTGTGGAGTGATCAGCACTGTGTGTGTGGGGTGATCAGCACTGTGCGTGTGGGGAGTGATCAGCACTGTGTGTGTGGGGAGTGATCAGCACTGTGCGTGTGGAGTGATCAGCACTGTGCGTGTGGAGTGATCAGCACTGTGTGTGTGGGGAGTGATCAGCACTGTGCGTGTGGAGTGATCAGCACTGTGCGTGTGGAGTGATCAGCACTGTGTGTGGAGTGATCAGCACTGTGTGTGTGGAGTGATCAGCACTGTGTGTGTGGAGTGATCAGCACTGTGTGTGTGGAGTGATCAGCACTGTGTGTGTGGGGAGTGATCAGCACTGTGTGTGTGGGGTGATCAGCACTGTGTGTGTGGGGAGTGATCAGCACTGTGTGTGTGGGGAGTGATCAGCACTGTGTGTGTGGGGTGATCAGCACTGTGTGTGTGGGGTGATCAGCACTGTGTGTGGAGTGATCAGCACTGTGTGTGTGGAGTGATCAGCACTGTGTGTGTGTTGGGTGATCGGCACTGTGTGTGTGTGGGGTGATCGGCACTGTGTGTGTGGAGTGATCAGCACTGTGTGTGTGTGGGGTGATCGGCACTGTGTGTGTGGAGTGATCAGCACTGTGTGTGTGGAGTGATCAGCACTGTGTGTGTGTTGGGTGATCGGCACTGTGTGTGTGTGGGGTGATCGGCACTGTGTGTGTGGAGTGATCAGCACTGTGTGTGTGTGGGGTGATCGGCACTGTGTGTGTGGAGTGATCAGCACTGTGTGTGTGGAGTGATCAGCACTGTGTGTGTGTGGGGTGATCAGCACTGTGTGTGTGGAGTGATCAGCACTGTGTGTGTGGAGTGATCAGCACTGTGTGTGTGTGTGGTGATCGGCACTGTGTGTGTGGAGTGATCAGCACTGTGTGTGTGTGGAGTGATCGGCACTGTGTGTGTGTGGAGTGATCAGCACTGTGTGTGTGGAGTGATCAGCACTGTGTGTGTGGAGTGATCAGCACTGTGTGTGTGGAGTGATCGGCACTGTGTGTGTGGAGTGATCAGCACTGTGTGTGTGGAGTGATCGGCACTGTGTGTGTGGAGTGATCGGCACTGTGTGTGTGGAGTGATCGGCACTGTGTGTGTGGAGTGATCGGCACTGTGTGTGTGTGGAGTGATCGGCACTGTGTGTGTGGAGTGATCGGCACTGTGTGTGTGGCGTGATCGGCACTGTGTGTGTGGAGTGATCGGCACTGTGTGTGTGTGGGGAGTGATCAGCACTGTGTGTGTGGAGTGATCAGCACTGTGTGTGTGGAGTGACCAGCACTGTGTGTGTGGAGTGATCGGCACTGTGTGTGTGTGGAGTGATCGGCACTGTGTGTGTGGGGTGATCGGCACTGTGTGTGTGGAGTGATCGGCACTGTGCGTGTGGGGTGATCGGCACTGTGCGTGTGGGGTGATCGGCACTGTGCGTGTGGCGTGATCGGCACTGTGCGTGTGGCGTGATCGGCACTGTGCGTGTGGAGTGATCGGCACTGTGTGTGTGGGGTGATCGGCACTGTGTGTGTGGCGTGATCGGCACTGTGTGTGTGGAGTGATCGGCACTGTGTGTGTGGAGTGATCGGCACTGTGCGTGTGGAGTGATCGGCACTGTGCGTGTGGAGTGATCGGCACTGTGCGTGTGGAGTGATCGGCACTGTGCGTGTGGAGTGATCGGCACTGTGCGTGTGGAGTGATCGGCACTGTGTGTGTGGGGTGATCGGCACTGTGTGTGTGGAGTGATCAGCACTGTGTGTGTGGAGTGATCAGCACTGTGTGTGTGGAGTGATCGGCACTGTGGGTGATCAGCACTGTGTGTGGGGAGTGATCGGCACTGTGTGTGTGTGGAGTGATCAGCACTGTGCGTGTGGAGTGATCAGCACTGTGTGTGTGGAGTGATCGGCACTGTGGGTGATCAGCACTGTGCGTGTGGAGTGATCGGCACTGTGCGTGTGGAGTGATCGGCACTGTGCGTGTGGAGTGATCGGCACTGTGCGTGTGGAGTGATCGGCACTGTGCGTGTGGGGTGATCGGCACTGTGCGTGTGGGGTGATCGGCACTGTGCGTGTGGAGTGATCGGCACTGTGCGTGTGGGGAGTGATCGGCACTGTGCGTGTGGAGTGATCGGCACTGTGCGTGTGGAGTGATCGGCACTGTGCGTGTGGAGTGATCGGCACTGTGCGTGTGGAGTGATCGGCACTGTGCGTGTGGAGTGATCGGCACTGTGCGTGTGGAGTGATCGGCACTGTGCGTGTGGAGTGATCGGCACTGTGCGTGTGGAGTGATCGGCACTGTGCGTGTGGAGTGATCGGCACTGTGCGTGTGGAGTGATCGGCACTGTGGGTGATCAGCACTGTGCGTGTGGAGTGATCAGCACTGTGCGTGTGGAGTGATCAGCACTGTGTGTGTGGAGTGATCCGCACTGTGTGTGTGGAGTGATCCGCACTGTGTGTGTGGGGTGATCGGCACTGTGCGTGTGGAGTGATCGGCACTGTGCGTGTGGGGAGTGATCGGCACTGTGCGTGTGGAGTGATCGGCACTGTGCGTGTGGAGTGATCGGCACTGTGTGTGTGGAGTGATCGGCACTGTGTGTGTGGAGTGATCGGCACTGTGTGTGTGGGGTGATCGGCACTGTGTGTGTGGCGTGATCGGCACTGTGTGTGTGGAGTGATCAGCACTGTGTGTGTGGAGTGATCGGCACTGTGCGTGTGGAGTGATCGGCACTGTGCGTCATCAGCACTGTGCGTGTGGAGTGATCGGCACTGTGTGTGTGGGGTGATCAGCACTGTGTGTGTGGAGTGATCAGCACTGTGTGTGTGGAGTGATCGGCACTGTGGGTGATCAGCACTGTGTGTGGGGAGTGATCGGCACTGTGTGTGTGTGGAGTGATCAGCACTGTGCGTGTGGAGTGATCAGCACTGTGGGTGATCAGCACTGTGTGTGTGGGGTGATCGGCACTGTGTGTGTGGGGTGATCGGCACTGTGTGTGTGTGGAGTGATCAGCACTGTGTGTGTGGAGTGATCAGCACTGTGGGTGATCAGCACTGTGTGTGTGGGGTGATCGGCACTGTGTGTGTGGGGTGATCGGCACTGTGTGTGTGGAGTGATCAGCACTGTGTGTGTGGAGTGATCAGCACTGTGTGTGTGGGGAGTGATCGGCACTGTGGGTGATCGGCACTGTGCGTGTGGAGTGATCAGCACTGTGTGTGTGGGGAGTGATCGGCACTGTGTGTGTGGACTGATCGGCACTGTGTGTGTGTGGAGTGATCAGCACTGTGCGTGTGGAGTGATCAGCACTGTGTGTGTGGAGTGATCAGCACTGTGTGTGTGGGGTGATCAGCACTGTGTGTGTGGAGTGATCAGCACTGTGTGTGTGGGGAGTGATCGGCACTGTGGGTGATCGGCACTGTGCGTGTGGGGTGATCGGCACTGTGCGTGTGGGGTGATCGGCACTGTGCGTGTGGGGTGATCGGCACTGTGCGTGTGGAGTGATCGGCACTGTGCGTGTGGAGTGATCGGCACTGTGCGTGTGGAGTGATCGGCACTGTGTGTGTGTGGTGATCAGCACTGTGCGTGTGGAGTGATCGGCACTGTGCGTGTGGAGTGATCAGCACTGTGTGTGTGGGGAGTGATCGGCACTGTGTGTGTGGAGTGATCGGCACTGTGTGTGTGTGGAGTGATCGGCACTGTGTGTGTGTGGAGTGATCGGCACTGTGTGTGTGGGGAGTGATCGGCACTGTGCGTGTGGGGGGTGATCAGCACTGTGTGTGTGGAGTGATCAGCACTCTGCGTGTGGGGAGTGATCGGCACTGTGCGTGTGGGGTGATCGGCACTGTGCGTGTGGAGTGATCGGCACTGTGCGTGTGGAGTGATCGGCACTGTGCGTGTGGGGTGATCGGCACTGTGCGTGTGGGGTGATCGGCACTGTGCGTGTGGAGTGATCGGCACTGTGCGTGTGGAGTGATCGGCACTGTGCGTGTGGGGTGATCGGCACTGTGCGTGTGGGGTGATCGGCACTGTGCATGTGGAGTGATCGGCACTGTGCGTGTGGGGAGTGATCGGCACTGTGCGTGTGGAGTGATCGGCACTGTGCGTGTGGAGTGATCGGCACTGTGCGTGTGGAGTGATCGGCACTGTGCGTGTGGAGTGATCGGCACTGTGCGTGTGGAGTGATCGGCACTGTGTGTGTGTGGAGTGATCAGCACTGTGTGTGTGGGGAGTGATCAGCACTGTGTGTGTGTGGTGATCAGCACTGTGTGTGTGGGGTGATCGGCACTGTGTGTGTGGAGTGATCGGCACTGTGTGTGTGGAGTGATCAGCACTGTGTGTGTGTGGTGATCAGCACTGTGTGTGTGGAGTGATCAGCACTGTGTGTGTGGGGAGTGATCGGCACTGTGTGTGTGGGGTGATCAGCACTGTGTGTGTGGAGTGATCAGCACTGTGTGTGTGGAGTGATCAGCACTGTGTGTGTGGGGTGATCAGCACTGTGTGTGTGGAGTGATCAGCACTGTGTGTGTGGGGTGATCAGCACTGTGTGTGTGGGGTGATCAGCACTGTGTGTGTGGAGTGATCAGCACTGTGTGTGTGGAGTGATCAGCACTGTGTGTGTGGGGAGTGATCGGCACTGTGGGTGATCGGCACTGTGCGTGTGGAGTGATCAGCACTGTGTGTGTGGAGTGATCGGCACTGTGTGTGTGGGGAGTGATCGGCACTGTGGGTGATCGGCACTGTGCGTGTGGAGTGATCAGCACTGTGTGTGTGGAGTGATCGGCACTGTGTGTGTGGAGTGATCAGCACTGTGTGTGTGGGGTGATCAGCACTGTGTGTGTGGAGTGATCAGCACTGTGTGTGTGGGGTGATCAGCACTGTGTGTGTGTGGGGTGATCGGCACTGTGTGTGGGGAGTGATCGGCACTGTGCGTGTGGAGTGATCGGCACTGTGCGTGTGGAGTGATCGGCACTGTGCGTGTGGAGTGATCGGCACTGTGCGTGTGGAGTGATCGGCACTGTGGGTGATCAGCACTGTGCGTGTGGAGTGATCAGCACTGTGTGTGTGGGGTGATCAGCACTGTGTGTGTGTGGTGATCAGCACTGTGCGTGTGGAGTGATCAGCACTGTGTGTGTGGAGTGATCCGCACTGTGTGTGTGGGGTGATCCGCACTGTGTGTGTGGGGTGATCGGCACTGTGTGTGTGGAGTGATCAGCACTGTGTGTGTGGAGTGATCAGCACTGTGTGTGTGGAGTGATCAGCACTGTGTGTGTGGGGAGTGATCGGCACTGTGTGTGTGGGGTGATCAGCACTGTGTGTGTGGAGTGATCAGCACTGTGTGTGTGGAGTGATCAGCACTGTGTGTGTGGGGTGATCAGCACTGTGTGTGTGGGGTGATCAGCACTGTGTGTGTGGAGTGATCAGCACTGTGTGTGTGGGGTGATCAGCACTGTGTGTGTGGAGTGATCAGCACTGTGTGTGTGGAGTGATCAGCACTGTGTGTGTGGGGAGTGATCGGCACTGTGGGTGATCGGCACTGTGCGTGTGGAGTGATCAGCACTGTGTGTGTGGAGTGATCGGCACTGTGTGTGTGGGGAGTGATCGGCACTGTGGGTGATCGGCACTGTGCGTGTGGAGTGATCAGCACTGTGTGTGTGGAGTGATCGGCACTGTGTGTGTGGAGTGATCAGCACTGTGTGTGTGGGGTGATCAGCACTGTGTGTGTGGAGTGATCAGCACTGTGTGTGTGGGGTGATCAGCACTGTGTGTGTGTGGGGTGATCGGCACTGTGTGTGGGGAGTGATCGGCACTGTGCGTGTGGGGTGATCGGCACTGTGTGTGTGGAGTGATCAGCACTGTGCGTGTGGGGAGTGATCAGCACTGTGTGTGTGGGGTGATCAGCACTGTGTGTGTGGAGTGATCAGCACTGTGTGTGTGGGGTGATCAGCACTGTGTGTGTGGAGTGATCAGCACTGTGTGTGTGGAGTGATCAGCACTGTGTGTGTGGAGTGATCAGCACTGTGTGTGTGGGGAGTGATCGGCACTGTGTGTGTGGGGTGATCGGCACTGTGTGTGTAGAGTGATCGGCACTGTGCGTGTGGAGTGATCGGCACTGTGCGTGATCAGCACTGTGCGTGTGGAGTGATCGGCACTGTGCGTGTGGAGTGATCGGCACTGTGCGTGGGGAGTGATCGGCACTGTGCGTGTGGGGTGATCGGCACTGTGTGTGTAGAGTGATCGGCACTGTGCGTGTGGAGTGATCGGCACTGTGCGTGATCAGCACTGTGCGTGTGGAGTGATCGGCACTGTGCGTGTGGAGTGATCGGCACTGTGCGTGTGGAGTGATCGGCACTGTGCGTGTGGAGTGATCGGCACTGTGGGTGATCAGCACTGTGCGTGTGGAGTGATCAGCACTGTGTGTGTGGAGTGATCAGCACTGTGTGTGTGGGGTGATCGGCACTGTGTGTGTGGAGTGATCAGCACTGTGTGTGTGTGGGGTGATCAGCACTGTGTGTGTGTGGGGTGATCAGCACTGTGTGTGTGGGGTGATCGGCACTGTGCGTGTGGAGTGATCGGCACTGTGTGTGTGGAGTGATCGGCACTGTGGGTGATCAGCACTGTGCGTGTGGAGTGATCAGCACTGTGTGTGTGGAGTGATCGGCACTGTGTGTGTGGAGTGATCGGCACTGTGGGTGATCAGCACTGTGCGTGTGGAGTGATCAGCACTGTGTGTGGGGAGTGATCGGCACTGTGCTTGTGGAGTGATCAGCACTGTGTGTGTGGAGTGATCGGCACTGTGGGTGATCAGCACTGTGCGTGTGGGGTGATCAGCACTGTGCGTGTGGGGTGATCGGCACTGTGCGTGTGGAGTGATCGGCACTGTGCGTGTGGAGTGATCGGCACTGTGCGTGTGGAGTGATCGGCACTGTGCGTGATCAGCACTGTGCGTGTGGAGTGATCGGCACTGTGCGTGTGGAGTGATCGGCACTGTGCGTGTGGAGTGATCGGCACTGTGCGTGTGGAGTGATCGGCACTGTGGGTGATCAGCACTGTGCGTGTGGAGTGATCAGCACTGTGTGTGTGGAGTGATCAGCACTGTGTGTGTGGAGTGATCAGCACTGTGTGTGTGTGGGGTGATCAGCACTGTGTGTGTGTGGGGTGATCAGCACTGTGTGTGTGGGGTGATCGGCACTGTGCGTGTGGAGTGATCGGCACTGTGCTTGTGGAGTGATCGGCACTGTGTGTGTGGAGTGATCGGCACTGTGGGTGATCAGCACTGTGCGTGTGGAGTGATCAGCACTGTGTGTGTGGAGTGATCGGCACTGTGTGTGTGGAGTGATCGGCACTGTGGGTGATCAGCACTGTGCGTGTGGAGTGATCAGCACTGTGTGTGGGGAGTGATCGGCACTGTGCGTGTGGAGTGATCAGCACTGTGTGTGGGGAGTGATCGGCACTGTGCTTGTGGAGTGATCAGCACTGTGTGTGTGGAGTGATCGGCACTGTGGGTGATCAGCACTGTGCGTGTGGAGTGATCAGCACTGTGTGTGTGGAGTGATCAGCACTGTGCGTGTGGAGTGATCAGCACTGTGTGTGTGGAGTGATCAGCACTGTGCGTGTGGAGTGATCAGCACTGTGCGTGTGGGGTGATCAGCACTGTGCGTGTGGAGTGATCAGCACTGTGCGTGTGGAGTGATCAGCACTGTGCGTGTGGAGTGATCAGCACTGTGTGTGTGGAGTGATCAGCACTGTGTGTGTGGAGTGATCGGCACTGTGGGTGATCAGCACTGTGCGTGTGGAGTGATCAGCACTGTGCGTGTGGAGTGATCAGCACTGTGTGTGTGGAGTGATCGGCACTGTGGGTGATCAGCACTGTGCGTGTGGAGCGATCAGCACTGTGTGTGCGGAGTGATCGGCACTGTGTGTGTGGAGTGATCAGCACTGTGTGTGTGGAGTGATCAGCACTGTGTGTGGGGAGTGATCGGCACTGTGTGTGTGTGGTGATCAGCACTGTGTGTGGAGTGATCAGCACTGTGTGTGTGGTGTGATCAGCACTGTGTGTGTGGGGTGATCAGCACTGTGTGTGTGGGGTGATCAGCACTGTGTGTGTGGGGTGATCAGCACTGTGTGTGTGTGGAGTGATCGGCACTGTGTGTGTGGAGTGATCGGCACTGTGTGTGTGGGGTGATCAGCACTGTGTGTGTGTGGAGTGATCGGCACTGTGTGTGTGGAGTGATCGGCACTGTGTGTGTGGAGTGATCGGCACTGTGTGTGTGGAGTGATCAGCACTGTGTGTGTGGAGTGATCAGCACTGTGTGTGTGGGGTGATCAGCACTGTGTGTGTGGAGTGATCGGCACTGTGTGTGTGGAGTGATCAGCACTGTGTGTGTAGGGTGATCGGCACTGTGTGTGTGGAGTGATCAGCACTGTGTGTGTAGGGTGATCAGCACTGTGTGTGGAGTGATCAGCACTGTGTGTGTGGAGTGATCAGCAGTGTGTGTGTGGAGTGATCGGCACTGTGTGTGTGGGGAGTGATCAGCACTGTGTGTGTGGGGTGATCGGCACTGTGTGTGTGGTGATCAGCACTGTGTGTGTGGAGTGATCAGCACTGTGTGTGTGGGGTGATCAGCACTGTGTGTGTGTGGTGATCAGCACTGTGTGTGTGGAGTGATCAGCACTGTGTGTGTGGGGTGATCAGCACTGTGTGTGTGGGGTGATCAGCACTGTGTGTGTGGAGTGATCAGCACTGTGTGTGTGGGGTGATCAGCACTGTGTGTGTGTGGTGATCGGCACTGTGTGTGTGGGGTGATCAGCACTGTGTGTGTGTGGTGATCAGCACTGTGTGTGTGGAGTGATCAGCACTGTGTGTGTGGGGTGATCAGCACTGTGTGTGTGTGGTGATCGGCACTGTGTGTGTGGGGTGATCGGCACTGTGTGTGTGGGGTGATCAGCACTGTGTGTGTGTGGTGATCAGCACTGTGTGTGTGGAGTGATCAGCACTGTGTGTGTGGGGTGATCAGCACTGTGTGTGTGGAGTGATCAGCACTGTGTGTGTGGAGTGATCAGCACTGTGTGTGTGGGGTGATCAGCACTGTGTGTGTGTGGTGATCGGCACTGTGTGTGTGGAGTGATCGGCACTGTGTGTGTGGAGTGATCAGCACTGTGTGTGTGTGGGGTGATCGGCACTGTGTGTGTGGGGTGATCGGCACTGTGTGTGTGTGTGGTGATCAGCACTGTGTGTGTGGAGTGATCAGCACTGTGTGTGTGTGTGATCAGCACTGTGTGTGTGTGGAGTGATCAGCACTGTGTGTGTGGGGTGATCAGCACTGTGTGTGTGTGGAGTGATCAGCACTGTGCGTGTGGAGTGATCGGCACTGTGCGTGTGGAGTGATCAGCACTGTGCGTGTGGAGTGATCAGCACTGTGTGTGTGTGGAGTGATCGGCACTGTGCGTGTGGAGTGATCAGCACTGTGCGTGTGGGGTGATCAGCACTGTGCGTGTGGGGTGATCAGCACTGTGTGTGTGTGTGATCAGCACTGTGTGTGTGTGGGGTGATCAGCACTGTGTGTGTGGAGTGATCGGCACTGTGTGTGTGTGGAGTGATCAGCACTGTGTGTGTGGAGTGATCGGCACTGTGTGTGTGGAGTGATCGGCACTGTGTGTGTGTGTGGTGATCAGCACTGTGTGTGTGGAGTGATCAGCACTGTGTGTGTGTGGTGATCAGCACTGTGTGTGTGTGTGGTGATCAGCACTGTGTGTGTGTGGAGTGATCGGCACTGTGTGTGTGGAGTGATCAGCACTGTGTGTGTGGAGTGATCAGCACTGTGTGTGTGGGGTGATCGGCACTGTGTGTGTGGAGTGATCGGCACTGTGTGTGTGGGGTGATCGGCACTGTGTGTGTGGAGTGATCGGCACTGTGTGTGTGGGGTGATCGGCACTGTGTGTGTGGAGTGATCGGCACTGTGTGTGTGGGGTGATCGGCACTGTGTGTGTGGAGTGATCGGCACTGTGTGTGTGGAGTGATCGGCACTGTGTGTGTTGGGTGATCGGCACTGTGTGTGTGTGGGGTGATCGGCACTGTGTGTGTGGAGTGATCAGCACTGTGTGTGTGGGGTGATCGGCACTGTGTGTGTGGAGTGATCGGCACTGTGTGTGTGGAGTGATCAGCACTGTGTGTGTGGAGTGATCGGCACTGTGTGTGTGGGGTGATCGGCACTGTGTGTGTGGAGTGATCAGCACTGTGTGTGTGGAGTGATCGGCACTGTGTGTGTGGGGTGATCGGCACTGTGTGTGTGGAGTGATCGGCACTGTGTGTGTGGAGTGATCGGCACTGTGTGTGTGGGGTGATCAGCACTGTGTGTGTGGGGTGATCAGCACTGTGTGTGTGGAGTGATCAGCACTGTGTGTGTGGGGTGATCAGCACTGTGTGTGTGTGGGGTGATCGGCACTGTGTGTGGGGAGTGATCGGCACTGTGCGTGTGGGGTGATCGGCACTGTGTGTGTGGGGTGATCAGCACTGTGTGTGTGGAGTGATCAGCACTGTGCGTGTGGGGAGTGATCAGCACTGTGTGTGTGGGGTGATCAGCACTGTGTGTGTGGAGTGATCAGCACTGTGTGTGTGGAGTGATCAGCACTGTGTGTGTGGGGAGTGATCGGCACTGTGGGTGATCGGCACTGTGTGTGTAGAGTGATCGGCACTGTGCGTGTGGAGTGATCGGCACTGTGCGTGATCAGCACTGTGCGTGTGGAGTGATCGGCACTGTGCGTGTGGAGTGATCGGCACTGTGCGTGTGGAGTGATCGGCACTGTGCGTGTGGAGTGATCGGCACTGTGGGTGATCAGCACTGTGCGTGTGGAGTGATCAGCACTGTGTGTGTGGAGTGATCAGCACTGTGTGTGTGGGGTGATCGGCACTGTGTGTGTGGAGTGATCAGCACTGTGTGTGTGTGGGGTGATCAGCACTGTGTGTGTGTGGGGTGATCAGCACTGTGTGTGTGGGGTGATCGGCACTGTGCGTGTGGAGTGATCGGCACTGTGCTTGTGGAGTGATCAGCACTGTGTGTGTGGAGTGATCGGCACTGTGGGTGATCAGCACTGTGCGTGTGGAGTGATCAGCACTGTGTGTGTGGAGTGATCGGCACTGTGTGTGTGGAGTGATCGGCACTGTGGGTGATCAGCACTGTGCGTGTGGAGTGATCAGCACTGTGTGTGGGGAGTGATCGGCACTGTGCTTGTGGAGTGATCAGCACTGTGTGTGTGGAGTGATCGGCACTGTGGGTGATCAGCACTGTGCGTGTGGGGTGATCAGCACTGTGCGTGTGGGGTGATCGGCACTGTGCGTGTGGAGTGATCGGCACTGTGCGTGTGGAGTGATCGGCACTGTGCGTGTGGAGTGATCGGCACTGTGCGTGATCAGCACTGTGCGTGTGGAGTGATCGGCACTGTGCGTGTGGAGTGATCGGCACTGTGCGTGTGGAGTGATCGGCACTGTGCGTGTGGAGTGATCGGCACTGTGGGTGATCAGCACTGTGCGTGTGGAGTGATCAGCACTGTGTGTGTGGAGTGATCAGCACTGTGTGTGTGGAGTGATCAGCACTGTGTGTGTGTGGGGTGATCAGCACTGTGTGTGTGTGGGGTGATCAGCACTGTGTGTGTGGGGTGATCGGCACTGTGCGTGTGGAGTGATCGGCACTGTGCTTGTGGAGTGATCGGCACTGTGTGTGTGGAGTGATCGGCACTGTGGGTGATCAGCACTGTGCGTGTGGAGTGATCAGCACTGTGTGTGTGGAGTGATCGGCACTGTGTGTGTGGAGTGATCGGCACTGTGGGTGATCAGCACTGTGCGTGTGGAGTGATCAGCACTGTGTGTGGGGAGTGATCGGCACTGTGCGTGTGGAGTGATCAGCACTGTGTGTGGGGAGTGATCGGCACTGTGCTTGTGGAGTGATCAGCACTGTGTGTGTGGAGTGATCGGCACTGTGGGTGATCAGCACTGTGCGTGTGGAGTGATCAGCACTGTGTGTGTGGGGTGATCAGCACTGTGCGTGTGGAGTGATCGGCACTGTGGGTGATCAGCACTGTGTGTGTGGAGTGATCAGCACTGTGCGTGTGGAGTGATCAGCACTGTGTGTGTGGGGTGATCAGCACTGTGTGTGTGGGGTGATCAGCACTGTGCGTGTGGAGTGATCAGCACTGTGCGTGTGGAGTGATCAGCACTGTGTGTGTGGAGTGATCGGCACTGTGGGTGATCAGCACTGTGCGTGTGGAGTGATCAGCACTGTGTGTGCGGAGTGATCGGCACTGTGTGTGTGGAGTGATCAGCACTGTGTGTGTGGAGTGATCAGCACTGTGTGTGGGGAGTGATCGGCACTGTGTGTGTGTGGTGATCAGCACTGTGTGTGGAGTGATCAGCACTGTGTGTGTGGGGTGATCAGCACTGTGTGTGTGGGGTGATCAGCACTGTGTGTGTGGGGTGATCAGCACTGTGTGTGTGGGGTGATCAGCACTGTGTGTGTGGGGTGATCAGCACTGTGTGTGTGTGGAGTGATCGGCACTGTGTGTGTGGAGTGATCGGCACTGTGTGTGTGGGGTGATCAGCACTGTGTGTGTGTGGAGTGATCGGCACTGTGTGTGTGGAGTGATCCGCACTGTGTGTGTGGAGTGATCGGCACTGTGTGTGTGGAGTGATCGGCACTGTGTGTGTGGAGTGATCGGCACTGTGTGTGTGGAGTGATCAGCACTGTGTGTGTGGAGTGATCAGCACTGTGTGTGTGGGGTGATCAGCACTGTGTGTGTGGAGTGATCGGCACTGTGTGTGTGGAGTGATCAGCACTGTGTGTGTAGGGTGATCGGCACTGTGTGTGTGGAGTGATCAGCACTGTGTGTGTAGGGTGATCGGCACTGTGTGTGGAGTGATCAGCACTGTGTGTGTGGAGTGATCAGCAGTGTGTGTGTGGAGTGATCGGCACTGTGTGTGTGGGGAGTGATCAGCACTGTGTGTGTGGGGTGATCGGCACTGTGTGTGTGGTGATCAGCACTGTGTGTGTGGAGTGATCAGCACTGTGTGTGTGGGGTGATCAGCACTGTGTGTGTGTGGTGATCAGCACTGTGTGTGGAGTGATCAGCACTGTGTGTGTGGAGTGATCAGCAGTGTGTGTGTGGAGTGATCGGCACTGTGTGTGTGGGGAGTGATCAGCACTGTGTGTGTGGGGTGATCGGCACTGTGTGTGTGGTGATCAGCACTGTGTGTGTGGAGTGATCAGCACTGTGTGTGTGGGGTGATCAGCACTGTGTGTGTGTGGTGATCAGCACTGTGTGTGTGGAGTGATCAGCACTGTGTGTGTGGGGTGATCAGCACTGTGTGTGTGGGGTGATCGGCACTGTGTGTGTGGAGTGATCAGCACTGTGCGTGTGGGGAGTGATCAGCACTGTGTGTGTGGGGTGATCAGCACTGTGTGTGTGGAGTGATCAGCACTGTGTGTGTGGGGTGATCAGCACTGTGTGTGTGGAGTGATCAGCACTGTGTGTGTGGAGTGATCAGCACTGTGTGTGTGGGGAGTGATCGGCACTGTGGGTGATCGGCACTGTGTGTGTAGAGTGATCGGCACTGTGCGTGTGGAGTGATCGGCACTGTGCGTGATCAGCACTGTGCGTGTGGAGTGATCGGCACTGTGCGTGTGGAGTGATCGGCACTGTGCGTGTGGAGTGATCGGCACTGTGCGTGTGGAGTGATCGGCACTGTGGGTGATCAGCACTGTGCGTGTGGAGTGATCAGCACTGTGTGTGTGGAGTGATCAGCACTGTGTGTGTGGGGTGATCGGCACTGTGTGTGTGGAGTGATCAGCACTGTGTGTGTGTGGGGTGATCAGCACTGTGTGTGTGTGGGGTGATCAGCACTGTGTGTGTGGGGTGATCGGCACTGTGCGTGTGGAGTGATCGGCACTGTGCTTGTGGAGTGATCAGCACTGTGTGTGTGGAGTGATCGGCACTGTGGGTGATCAGCACTGTGCGTGTGGAGTGATCAGCACTGTGTGTGTGGAGTGATCGGCACTGTGTGTGTGGAGTGATCGGCACTGTGGGTGATCAGCACTGTGCGTGTGGAGTGATCAGCACTGTGTGTGGGGAGTGATCGGCACTGTGCTTGTGGAGTGATCAGCACTGTGTGTGTGGAGTGATCGGCACTGTGGGTGATCAGCACTGTGCGTGTGGGGTGATCAGCACTGTGCGTGTGGGGTGATCGGCACTGTGCGTGTGGAGTGATCGGCACTGTGCGTGTGGAGTGATCGGCACTGTGCGTGTGGAGTGATCGGCACTGTGCGTGATCAGCACTGTGCGTGTGGAGTGATCGGCACTGTGCGTGTGGAGTGATCGGCACTGTGCGTGTGGAGTGATCGGCACTGTGCGTGTGGAGTGATCGGCACTGTGGGTGATCAGCACTGTGCGTGTGGAGTGATCAGCACTGTGTGTGTGGAGTGATCAGCACTGTGTGTGTGGAGTGATCAGCACTGTGTGTGTGTGGGGTGATCAGCACTGTGTGTGTGTGGGGTGATCAGCACTGTGTGTGTGGGGTGATCGGCACTGTGCGTGTGGAGTGATCGGCACTGTGCTTGTGGAGTGATCGGCACTGTGTGTGTGGAGTGATCGGCACTGTGGGTGATCAGCACTGTGCGTGTGGAGTGATCAGCACTGTGTGTGTGGAGTGATCGGCACTGTGTGTGTGGAGTGATCGGCACTGTGGGTGATCAGCACTGTGCGTGTGGAGTGATCAGCACTGTGTGTGGGGAGTGATCGGCACTGTGCGTGTGGAGTGATCAGCACTGTGTGTGGGGAGTGATCGGCACTGTGCTTGTGGAGTGATCAGCACTGTGTGTGTGGAGTGATCGGCACTGTGGGTGATCAGCACTGTGCGTGTGGAGTGATCAGCACTGTGTGTGTGGGGTGATCAGCACTGTGCGTGTGGAGTGATCGGCACTGTGGGTGATCAGCACTGTGTGTGTGGAGTGATCAGCACTGTGCGTGTGGAGTGATCAGCACTGTGTGTGTGGGGTGATCAGCACTGTGTGTGTGGGGTGATCAGCACTGTGCGTGTGGAGTGATCAGCACTGTGCGTGTGGAGTGATCAGCACTGTGTGTGTGGAGTGATCGGCACTGTGGGTGATCAGCACTGTGCGTGTGGAGTGATCAGCACTGTGTGTGCGGAGTGATCGGCACTGTGTGTGTGGAGTGATCAGCACTGTGTGTGTGGAGTGATCAGCACTGTGTGTGGGGAGTGATCGGCACTGTGTGTGTGTGGTGATCAGCACTGTGTGTGGAGTGATCAGCACTGTGTGTGTGGGGTGATCAGCACTGTGTGTGTGGGGTGATCAGCACTGTGTGTGTGGGGTGATCAGCACTGTGTGTGTGGGGTGATCAGCACTGTGTGTGTGGGGTGATCAGCACTGTGTGTGTGTGGAGTGATCGGCACTGTGTGTGTGGAGTGATCGGCACTGTGTGTGTGGGGTGATCAGCACTGTGTGTGTGTGGAGTGATCGGCACTGTGTGTGTGGAGTGATCCGCACTGTGTGTGTGGAGTGATCGGCACTGTGTGTGTGGAGTGATCGGCACTGTGTGTGTGGAGTGATCGGCACTGTGTGTGTGGAGTGATCAGCACTGTGTGTGTGGAGTGATCAGCACTGTGTGTGTGGGGTGATCAGCACTGTGTGTGTGGAGTGATCGGCACTGTGTGTGTGGAGTGATCAGCACTGTGTGTGTAGGGTGATCGGCACTGTGTGTGTGGAGTGATCAGCACTGTGTGTGTAGGGTGATCGGCACTGTGTGTGGAGTGATCAGCACTGTGTGTGTGGAGTGATCAGCAGTGTGTGTGTGGAGTGATCGGCACTGTGTGTGTGGGGAGTGATCAGCACTGTGTGTGTGGGGTGATCGGCACTGTGTGTGTGGTGATCAGCACTGTGTGTGTGGAGTGATCAGCACTGTGTGTGTGGGGTGATCAGCACTGTGTGTGTGTGGTGATCAGCACTGTGTGTGTGGAGTGATCAGCACTGTGTGTGTGGGGTGATCAGCACTGTGTGTGTGGGGTGATCAGCACTGTGTGTGTGGAGTGATCAGCACTGTGTGTGTGGGGTGATCAGCACTGTGTGTGTGTGGTGATCGGCACTGTGTGTGTGTGGTGATCAGCACTGTGTGTGTGGAGTGATCAGCACTGTGTGTGTGGGGTGATCAGCACTGTGTGTGTGTGGTGATCGGCACTGTGTGTGTGGGGTGATCGGCACTGTGTGTGTGGGGTGATCAGCACTGTGTGTGTGTGGTGATCAGCACTGTGTGTGTGGGGTGATCAGCACTGTGTGTGTGGAGTGATCAGCACTGTGTGTGTGGAGTGATCAGCACTGTGTGTGTGGGGTGATCAGCACTGTGTGTGTGTGGTGATCGGCACTGTGTGTGTGGAGTGATCGGCACTGTGTGTGTGGAGTGATCAGCACTGTGTGTGTGTGGGGTGATCGGCACTGTGTGTGTGGGGTGATCGGCACTGTGTGTGTGTGTGGTGATCAGCACTGTGTGTGTGGAGTGATCAGCACTGTGTGTGTGTGTGATCAGCACTGTGTGTGTGTGGAGTGATCAGCACTGTGTGTGTGGGGTGATCAGCACTGTGTGTGTGTGGAGTGATCAGCACTGTGCGTGTGGAGTGATCGGCACTGTGCGTGTGGAGTGATCAGCACTGTGCGTGTGGAGTGATCAGCACTGTGTGTGTGTGGAGTGATCGGCACTGTGCGTGTGGAGTGATCAGCACTGTGCGTGTGGGGTGATCAGCACTGTGCGTGTGGGGTGATCAGCACTGTGTGTGTGTGTGATCAGCACTGTGTGTGTGTGGGGTGATCAGCACTGTGTGTGTGGAGTGATCGGCACTGTGTGTGTGTGGAGTGATCAGCACTGTGTGTGTGGAGTGATCGGCACTGTGTGTGTGGAGTGATCGGCACTGTGTGTGTGTGTGGTGATCAGCACTGTGTGTGTGGAGTGATCAGCACTGTGTGTGTGTGGTGATCAGCACTGTGTGTGTGTGTGGTGATCAGCACTGTGTGTGTGTGGAGTGATCGGCACTGTGTGTGTGGAGTGATCGGCACTGTGTGTGTGGAGTGATCAGCACTGTGTGTGTGGGGTGATCGGCACTGTGTGTGTGGAGTGATCGGCACTGTGTGTGTGGGGTGATCGGCACTGTGTGTGTGGAGTGATCGGCACTGTGTGTGTGGGGTGATCAGCACTGTGTGTGTGGAGTGATCAGCACTGTGTGTGGAGTGATCAGCACTGTGTGTGTGGGGTGATCAGCACTGTGTGTGTGGAGTGATCAGCACTGTGTGTGTGGAGTGATCAGCACTGTGTGTGTGGAGTGATCGGCACTGTGTGTGTTGGGTGATCGGCACTGTGTGTGTGTGGGGTGATCGGCACTGTGTGTGTGGAGTGATCAGCACTGTGTGTGTGGGGTGATCAGCACTGTGTGTGTGGGGTGATCGGCACTGTGTGTGTGGAGTGATCGGCACTGTGTGTGTGGAGTGATCGGCACTGTGTGTGTGGAGTGATCGGCACTGTGTGTGTGTGGGGTGATCAGCACTGTGTGTGTGGAGTGATCGGCACTGTGTGTGTGGGGTGATCGGCACTGTGTGTGTGTGGAGTGATCGGCACTGTGTGTGTGGAGTGATCGGCACTGTGTGTGTGGAGTGATCGGCACTGTGTGTGTGGAGTGATCGGCACTGTGTGTGTGGGGTGATCGGCACTGTGTGTGTGTGGTGATCAGCACTGTGTGTGTGGAGTGATCAGCACTGTGTGTGTGGAGTGATCAGCACTGTGTGTGTGGAGTGATCGGCACTGTGTGTGTGGAGTGATCGGCACTGTGTGTGTGGGGTGATCAGCACTGTGTGTGTGTGGAGTGATCAGCACTGTGTGTGTGGAGTGATCGGCACTGTGTGTGTGGGGTGATCAGCACTGTGTGTGTGTGGTGATCAGCACTGTGTGTGTGGAGTGATCGGCACTGTGTGTGTGGAGTGATCGGCACTGTGTGTGTGGAGTGATCGGCACTGTGTGTGTGGGGTGATCGGCACTGTGTGTGTGGGGTGATCAGCACTGTGTGTGTGTGGTGATCAGCACTGTGTGTGTGGAGTGATCGGCACTGTGTGTGTGTGGTGATCGGCACTGTGTGTGTGGGGAGTGATCGGCACTGTGTGTGTGGGGTGATCGGCACTGTGTGTGGAGTGATCAGCACTGTGTGTGTGGGGTGATCGGCACTGTGTGTGGAGTGATCAGCACTGTGTGTGTGTGGAGTGATCAGCACTGTGTGTGTGGGGTGATCGGCACTGTGTGTGTGGGGTGATCGGCATTGTGTGTGTGTGGAGTGATCAGCACTGTGTGTGTGGGGTGATCGGCATTGTGTGTGTGTGGAGTGATCAGCACTGTGTGTGTGGGGTGATCAGCACTGTGTGTGTGGGGTGATCGGCACTGTGTGTGGAGTGATCAGCACTGTGTGTGTGTGGAGTGATCAGCACTGTGTGTGTGTGGAGTGATCAGCACTGTGTGTGTGTGGAGTGATCAGCACTGTGTGTGTGGGGTGATCAGCACTGTGTGTGTGTTGAGTGATCAGCACTGTGTGTGTGGGGTGATCAGCACTGTGTGTGTGGGGTGATCAGCACTGTGTGTGTGGAGTGATCAGCACTGTGTGTGTGGGGTGATCAGCACTGTGTGTGTGGGGTGATCAGCACTGTGTGTGTGGGGTGATCAGCACTGTGTGTGTGGAGTGATCAGCACTGTGTGTGTGGGGTGATCAGCACTGTGTGTGTGGGGTGATCAGCACTGTGTGTGTGGGGTGATCAGCACTGTGCGTGTGGAGTGATCAGCACTGTGTGTGTGGGGTGATCAGCACTGTGTGTGTGGGGTGATCAGCACTGTGTGTGTGGGGTGATCAGCACTGTGTGTGTGGAGTGATCAGCACTGTGTGTGTGGGGTGATCAGCACTGTGTGTGTGGGGTGATCAGCACTGTGTGTGTGGGGTGATCAGCACTGTGTGTGTGGAGTGATCAGCACTGTGTGTGTGTGGGGTGATCAGCACTGTGTGTGTGGAGTGATCAGCACTGTGTGTGTGGAGTGATCAGCACTGTGTGTGTGTGGGGTGATCAGCACTGTGTGTGTGGAGTGATCAGCACTGTGTGTGTGGAGTGATCAGCACTGTGTGTGTGTGGGGTGATCAGCACTGTGTGTGTGGAGTGATCAGCACTGTGTGTGTGTGGAGTGATCAGCACTGTGTGTGTGTGGGGTGATCAGCACTGTGTGTGGAGTCCCGGGACTCGGCCCCTTCCTCTGATCATGATCTGCCACGTGTCGTTGGTGAGCCCTGAGTAACCCTCCTTTCCATAGTTGACAGTGAATCACCAGGTGACCACAGTGATGGATGTTTGGTGGTGGTTGCTTCTGTCGGCAGTCTTGGATTGGGTAATGTGGTATCGTGCATGGTTTCTGTTGGCCTGCATCTCCTCACGTAGACTAGCAGCACTAACTCGATTAATGTTGGATCATTAATGTCTAATGACGTGTCGCGTGTGTATTACAGAGCATCCCAGGAAATCACCTTCTGGATTACGGCTCTACAGCTGCCACCATTTCCTCATTCATCTTCCCTCTTCGCTTGTTGTCGTCAGAGGTAGGAATTAGAATCACCTTTTGCTTAATGGTTGACTTTGAGTTTGAGTCACCTGCTTTAACTACACACAGTAACCAACACTGAAACAATACTGAGGAATTGTCAGGCACTGACATCAGTCCGTCACAGATTGTTGATCCAGCTCTCAGTCCCTTCTGAAGAGTGAATGATGCTGTAGTTTTGAGGTGATGCACTATATAGTGGATGGCCCGTATTTGTGTGCTGCAAGTATCTGCCTTAGGCCTTGTATCATTGTCACAGTACACACACGCACAGTCCGATTGTATGTCCTTCAATCAGTAGGTGTTTGTTTAGTGTGATGTGAATTGAAATTTTATTAAAGCATTTTGTACTGGGAAATGTGCCTGCTCACTTCATCCGACAGGCCTACGTAAATATCCCTGCCTCCAAGACGTGGCCTCTTGTAGATCCATCTTCCATCTGTCTGACTGTACCTACATTCATGAACTGCCGCAGTCCCTGCCATTGGGCATTACAGCAGTGAAAGGAACACTCTTACACATAATTTTTCACATACCATGCACTGTTTTACATTAAAAATGATCCTAACGTCCAGGTACACGTAATATGCAAGTACAAGTAATGTGCTAGTTTTTACATTGTGATTTTTACATAAAATAGTCTTTTTCCATTATTCTTCTTAGCAGATTAGTGTCATTATAGAGGCTGAGCAACTCTATAATGTGCTCGTGTGTGCACACTCCGTCCACTTGTAAAGCTAGCAGACATTGCCCTTCATACCGTGACACACGAGTGTACATTGAACATCATCCAGCGGTGCTCTCTAGGGTTTGTTTCACTTATGAAAAGACCCCAGCCTTTGTGCCCAGGCATCTTGTCTTTCATTCTTGCAGTCGAGGACTGTGATATTGTCCTAATGCATGTGAAGAATAAACTAGTGAAGAAATGACCCATCCTCTGTACATTCTTCCTCATTCTCTCATTGAAGCTTATTGTCCTTTGATACCATCCTGCTGTCTTGCTTCTCTCTCTGTCTCTCTCTCTCTGTGTGTGTCTCTCTCTGTCTCTTTCTATCTGTCTCTCTCTCTCTCTGTCTCTTTCTATCTGTCTCTCTCTCTGTCTCTGTCTCTCTCACTCTGTGTCTCTCTCTGTCTTTCTCTCTCTCTCTCTGTCTCTCTTTCTTTCTCTCTCTCTCTGTGTCTCTCTCTCTGTCTCTCTCTCTCTCTATCTCTCTCTCTGTCTCTCTCTGTCTCTGTCTCTCTCTGTCTCTCTCTCTCACTCTGTGTCTCTCTCTCTCTGTCTCTCTCTCTCTCTATCTCTCTCTCTGTCTCTCTCTGTTTCTCTCTCTTGATATTTAATATCTCCCTCTCCTCTAAGACCCTCCTTAAAACCCACCTCTTTGACCAAGCTTTTAGTCGCCCCTCCTAATATCCCCTTCTTTGGCTCAGTGTCAGTTTTTGTCTGATTACACTCCCACAAAGTGCCTTGGGATGTTTTCCCACATTAAAGCCGCTGTATGTCGTTTATCCTGTAGGCTGTCTCTGTCGCAAGTAACTACCAGCGCCGGCAGTGTAGGAATGTTACAGGAAGGATTAGATCATTCCCATTAGTGCAGCTTTTCAAAACACGTTAATCTATTATCAGGTATGTCATTTGACGGGAGGGGGAAGGAGTGAAACAGCCTGCCTGTTGGGCAAGAGGGTTAAAATAGCCTGTTCCTGAGACAAGGGAGTAGAAGATTCATCCATGAGGATAATGCTTGTGTTTCTAACCTGTCACACCTCACCGGCATCCTCATCCTCATCCAAATTTCTGGACCAATCATCTGACTGCCCCTGGGCTGTAATCCTCATTGGCCGGTTCAGAGCACAAGAAGAGCTGCAGTTCCCTGGCCACTGTGCCCAGAGATTCTTAAACTGGTAATTGGTTGGGAGACGGGAGAGAGAGTACAGATAAAAGGAAACATTCTCTGACTGGCAGGATGTCCCCCAGGGATCTGTACTGGGGCATCAGCTTTTCACAATATTTATCAATGACTTAGATGAAGGAATAGAGAGCCATATATCTAAGTTTGCTGATGACACGAAGCTCAGTGGCACAGTAAATAGTGTAGATGGGAGCAGGAAGTTGCAAAGGGACATTGTTAGATTAAGTGAGTGGGCAAAACTGTGGCAGATGGAGTTCACTGTGGGGAAAGTGTGAGGCCATCCACTTTAAACCTAAGATGGATTGATCAGAGTATTTTCTAAATGGTGAGAAGCCAGGAATAGTGACTGAGCAGAGAGATTTCGGGGTCAAAGTACAGAAATCACTAAAAGTTAATGGACAGGTACAAAAAATAATTTAAAAGGGCTAATGGAATGTTGGCCTTTATCTCGAGAGGGCTGGAATACAAAGGGGAGGCAGTGATGTTCCAGCTGTACAGAGCTCGGGTTAATCCCCATCTGGAGACTGTGTTCAGTTCTGGGCACCGCACCTCAGGAAGGATAGATTGGCCTCAGAGGGGGTGCAGTGCAGATTCACCAGAATGATAGCGGGGATTAAAGGGTTAAATTCTGAGGCCAGGTTGCAGAGACTGGGCTTGTATTCCCTCGAGTGTAGAAGGTGGAGGAGTGATCTAACTGAGGGGTTTAAAATGATAGAAGGGATTCAATCGGGTAGATAGAGAGAAACTATTTCCTCTGGTAGGGGAGTCCAGAAGAAGGGGAAATAAAAAAATTAGAGCACGGCCATTTAGGAGTGAAATCAGGAAACATTTCTCATAAAATCGAATTGAAATCTGGAACTCGGTCCCCTGAAAGCCTGTGGATGCTGGGGCCAGTGCAAATTTTCAAGACTGAGATTGATTGATTTTTATTAGGTAAGGGGTATGGGGCAAAGCGAGTGAATGGAGTCGAAGTACAGATCAGCCATGATCGAATTGAATAACGTAATAGGCTTGAGGGACTGAATGGCCTCATCCTGTTCATAGAATCATTGAAAGGTTACAGCACAAAAGGAGGCCATTTGGCCCATCGAGTCCGTGCCGGCTCTCTGTAAGAGCAATCCAGCTAGTCCCATTCCCCCGCCCTTTCCCCGTAGCCCTGCAAATGTTTTCATTTCAAGTACTTATCCAGTTCCCTTTTGAAGGCCATGATTGAATCTGCCTCCACCACCCCCTCGGGCCGTGCATTCCAGATCCTAACCACTCACTGTGTAAAAAGGTTTTTCCTCATGTCACCTTTGATTCTTTTACCAATCACCTTAAATCTATGTCCTCTGGTCCTCGATCCTTCCACCAATGGGAGCAGTTTCTCTCTATCTACTCTGTCTAGACCCTTCATGATTTTGAACACCTCGATCAAATCTCCTCGCAACCGTCTCTGTTCCAAGGAGAACAATCCCAGCTTCTCCAGTCTATCCATGTAACTAAAGTCCCTCATCCCTGGAATCATTCTAGTAAATCTCTTCTGCACCCTCTCTAAGGCCTTCACATCTTTCCTAAAGTGCGGTGCCCAGAACTGGACACAATACTCCAGTTGTGGCCAAACCAGTGTTTTATAAAGGTTCATCATAACTTCCTTGCTTTTGTACTCTATGCTTCTATTTATAAAGCCCAGGATCCCATATGCTTTTTCAACCACATTCTCAACCTGTCCTGCCACCTTCAACGATTTGTGTACATATACCTCCAGATCTCTCTGTTCCTGTACACCTTTAGACTTGTGCCCTCTAGTTTATATTGCCTCTCCTCGTTCTTCCTACCGAAATGCATCACACTGCACTTCTCTGCATTAAATTTCATCTGCCACGTGTCCGCCCATTCCACCAGCCTGTCTATATCCTCTTGAAGTCTATCACTATCTTCATCACTGTTCACTACACTTCCAAGTTTTGTGTCATCTGCAAATTTTGAAATTGTGCCCTGTACACCCAAGTCCAAGTCATTAATACATATCAAGAAAAGCAGTGATCCCAGCACCGACCCCTGGGGAACACCACTGTACACCTCCCTCCAGTCCGAAAAACAACCGTTCACCACTACTCTCTGTTTCCTGTCACTTAGCCAATTTTGTATCCATGCTGCCAGTGCCCCCTTTATTCCATGGGCTTCAACTTTGCTGACAAGCCTATTATGCGGCACTTCCTATGTTACAGGCTCGAGGGGCTGAATGGCCTCCTCCTGTTCCTGTGTAACAGGCTCGAGGGGCTGAATGGCCTCCTCCTGTTCCTGTGTAACAGGCTCGAGGGGCTGAATGGTCTCCTCCTGTTCCTGTGTTCCCTTTCCCACTCACTCTCCAACTATGCACGCTACCCTGTCTGACTGTGAACTTTTTATTTTTTCTTCAGTTGTGTGCAGCATTTAAAAGTCTTGCATCATTTGTTGTTTGGTTTGTGGTTGTGGAGGAGTGTTGCCAGCAGATTGAGTGACGAGGTGCTCTGGAATCAGACCTGGGCCCTGCCAGTTGGACCTGCAGACTGGGTTGTAAATCATGTGATACTGTGATGGTTGGGACTGCACCTGGGCTATTAATAGAGGCTGCTGCAGCTGCTGGGTGCAGTCAGTGTCCCTCTAATGCCTGCTTTGTTTTCTTCACGTCCCACAGCGACTAGCCAGCAAGGCAGAGGAGGGAATCTGCAGTTCCATAATCTTAAACGAAGCAGCACTGTGAAGAGAAGCCCAGAGGACCGGCCGAGTCGTGGATCGAGCCAGGGCCGCTGAGCCAGCACCGTGAGCCTCACCTGCAAGGTCGTCAGGGACTGCTTTATATCTGCACATTTTCCTTGGAACTGATTTGCCAAAGCCTAATATTTTGAATATATATCATGATCACTACTCTTGCAGGAAATGTTGATGCGTTTTCTAACTGTGCTCCTCCTCATAATCACTCCATCTGCATTAACTAAGTCCGTCCAGCTCCAGGACAGCACTCCCATAATAAAACTCAGGTGGTGCTGCTCTTTTCCTATTCTGGGTATCAATAAAATCTCTCATCTTCTGAGGGCAATGTGCAGGCACACAGAGCAGGGGTGCTGTGCATCTACAGTGAGAGTAGGGGGCTCAGTCAGATGTTTTTGGAATGCTCCCTTAGCAGGTGGAACTAGACAGCACAACACTGACAGGTTTACAGGGACCTTGCACAGCAGGACAAAACACACCTGCAGGATTCTGAACTCCACAGAAAGAACAAACTGGTACCTGCTGCTGCCTGTAGCCCGAGTCTGGGTGTACAGCACCTGCTGCCTGTAGCCCGAGTCTGGGTATACAGCACCTGCTGCCTGTATCCCGAGTCTGGGTGTACAGCACCTGCTGCCTGTATCTCGAGTCTGGGTGTACAGCACCTGCTGCCTGTAGCCCGACTCTGGGTGTACAGCACCTGCTGCCTGTAGCCCGTGTCTGGGTGTACAGCACCCGCTGCCTGTATCCCGAGTCTGGTTGTACAGCTACTGCTGCCTGTAGCCCGTGTCTGGGTATACAGCACCCGCTGCCTGTATCCCGAGTCTGGTTGTACAGCTACTGCTGCCTGTAGCCCGTGTCTGGGTATACAGCACCCGCTGCCTGTATCCCGAGTCTGGTTGTACAGCTACTGCTGCCTGTAGCCCGTGTCTGGGTATACAGCACCTGCTGCCTGTAGCCCGAGTCTGGGTGTACAGCACCTGCTGCCTGTAGCCCGAGTCTGGGTGTACAGCACCTGCTGCCTGTATCCCGAGTCTGGTTGTACAGCTACTGCTGCCAGTAGCCCGAATCTGTGTGCAGCAGCAATGAAGAGCAAGTCTTTATGCTATTTGAGCTGCCTGTATCAAAGGAATTGATAGGGTAGATGGAGAGAAACCTTTTCCGCTGCTGGGGGAGTCTGGGACAAGTGGACAGAACCTTAAAATTAGAGCCAGTCCTTTCAGGAGTGAGATTAGAAAACATTTCTACACTCAAAGGGTGGTAGAAGTTTGGAACTCTCTTCCGCAAACGGCAATTGATACTAGCTCAATTGCTAAATTTAAATCTGAGATGGATAGCTTTTTGGCAACCAAAGGTATTAAGGGATATGGGCCAAAGGCAGGTATATGGAGTTAGATCACAGATCAGCCACGATCTTATCAAATGGCGGAGCAGGCACGAGGGACTGAATGGCCTCCTCCTGTTCCTATGTTCTTCACTCGAAGGGTGGAACTCCCTCCCACAGAAAGCACTCGATGCTCAATTAATAATTTTAAATCTGAGATCGATAGATTTTTGCTGGCCAAGGGATTAAAGGGATATGGAGTCAAGGCGAGTGGATGGAGTTAGGTCACAGATCAGCCATGATCTCATTGAATGGCAGAACAGGCTCGAGGGGCTGAATGGCCTCCTCCTGTTCCTTCGTACAGTACCTACTGCCTGTAGCCCAAGCCTGGGTGTACAGAACCTGCTGCCTGTATCAGAGTCTGGGTGTACAGAACCTGCTGCCTGTATCAGAGTCTGGGTGTACAGAACCTGCTGCCTGTATCAGAGTCTGGGTGTACAGAACCTGCTGCCTGTATCAGAGTCTGGGTGTACAGAACCTGCTGCCTGTATCAGAGTCTGGGTGTACAGCAGCAATGAAGAGTGAGTCTGTAAGCTGTCTGCACTGTCCCTGTGCGGAGCATATCCAGTGATTCAGTGTAGCCTCATCATCGTTGTACCCTTAAAAAAATATAAAGCCTACTGAGTGAGGACAGTGAGAGCACTGGATGATTTCATGTCTTGACCCAAACCTCTTGCTGCTCTGAACTCTTCACGTTTTTGTATAGCTGCATCTGCTTCAGCCCATGAATGAGCAGAGTTTGATACATGAAAATGGTGTCACATGATCCCCCGTGACTTGTGATCATTGTTTGTTTACAGGCCTGTATATACAGATCACGTTCCCCTTTGCTGCATCCAAGAGCCCTCTTGGACAGATCTGAGGGTTCTGGCCATCCCTTGTAGGTTCGATGTTAGTCAGCCCCCTCCATTAGGCCCACCGACATTCTAATTCCCAGCAATACCAACAGAGATTTTATTCACATTGGGAAAATAGCAGCACAAATTGTCAGATCAGCTAATGATATTTCAAATTGAAAGAATGGAGGTGGGGTTCAGAATTATAAATAAAATCTCAGCAATAAATGCTAAAATGTGATTGATTTGTTTGTGTTTCATTACATTATCTTGTAATGAGCACTGGCTCCAGGAGTGTTTGAATGGGCTGAACAGTCTGTAGTCCAGATTACCACCTCCTTTGGTACAATGTGCTCTTTACACAAACTGTATCTCAACCCAACTACAGAACCAGAGAAGTTTACACCAGAGAGAGAGGCCATTCAGCCCATCGTGTCCATGTTGAGCAATCCAAAACTAATCTCACAACGGCTTAATCGTGTAGTGCCAATTGTAACAGAAAAAGGATTTGCTTATAAGGGGTAGTTCAGCGGGTTTCCCCGTGCGATCGGTGGGTGGGGGTCCCCGTGCGTTCGGCGGGTGGGGGAGACCCCGTGCGTTCGGTGGGAGACCCCGTGCGTTCGGCGGGTGGGAGACCCCGTGCGTTCGGTGGGTGGGGGAGACCCCGTGCGATCGGCGGGTGGGGGAGACCCCGTGCGTTCGGTGGGAGACCCCGTGCGTTCGGCGGGTGGGAGACCCCGTGCGTTCGGTGGGTGGGGGAGACCCCGTGCGATCGGTGGGTGGGGGAGACCCCGTGCGTTCGGTGGGTGGGAGACCCCGTGCGTTCGGTGGGTGGGGGAGACCCCGTGCGTTCGGCGGGTGGGAGACCCCGTGCGTTCGGTGGGTGGGGGAGTCCCCGTGCGTTCGGTGGGTGGGAGACCCCGTGCGTTCGGTGGGTGGGAGACCCCGTGCGTTCAGCGGGTGGGAGACCCCGTGCGTTCGGCGGGTGTGGGAGACCCCGTGCGTTCGGCGGGTGGGGGAGTCCCCGTGCGTTCGGCGGGTGGGAGACCCCGTGCGTTCGGCGGGTGGGGGAGTCCCCGTGCGTTCGGCGGGTGGGGGAGTCCCCGTGCGTTCGGCGGGTGGGAGACCCCGTGCGTTCGGCGGGTGGGGGTCCCCGTGCGTTCGGTGGGTGGGGGTCCCCGTGCGTTCGGCGGGTGGGAGACCCCGTGCGTTCGGTGGGTGGGGGTCATCAGCCTGCTTCTTCTTGGAAGACCTCGCTGTGCTCAAGTGACGTCTCGCTGCTCCTCTATCCTGATTGCTGATCGCCATTTGCTTTCAATTTCCTAACGGTGTTTTTTTGTGAGAATGTCGGTCTCCTCAGCCATGGGTTTGAAAAGGACCACGATTGTTGACTTGTACAGAGGAAACTGCAGAAGGGACGGCCGTTCCCTCGAGACCTGCCCAAAAGACCGTTTCGAATGAGTCTTGCCCTCAACACTCTTATTTAAATGTTGCCATTTTTGTGTTTGCTTCTCTCGATTGTTTTGCCATAATGTGTTTAAAGGTTGAATTCTGATGACCGTGTGTGTGTGTGTGTGAGAGAGAGGTGTGTGTGTGTGTGTGTGAGGGGTGTGTGTGTGAGAGGGGTGTGTGTGTGTGTGAGAGGGGTGTGTGTGTGTGTGAGAGGGGTGTGTGTGTGAGAGGGGTGTGTGTGTGTGAGAGAGGGGTGTGTGTGTGTGTGAGAGAGGGGTGTGTGTGTGTGAGAGGGGTGTGTGTGTGTGAGAGAGGGGTGTGTGTGTGTGTGAGAGAGGGGTGTGTGTGTGTGAGAGGGGTGTGTGTGTGTGAGAGAGGGGTGTGTGTGTGTGTGAGAGAGGGGTGTGTGTGTGTGTGAGAGAGGGGTGTGTGTGTGAGAGGGGTGTGTGTGTGTGTGAGAGGGGTGTGTGTGTGTGAGAGAGGGGTGTGTGTGTGAGAGGGGTGTGTGTGTGTGAGAGAGGGGTGTGTGTGTGTGAGAGAGGGGTGTGTGTGTGTGTGAGAGGGGTGTGTGTGTGTGTGTGAGGGGTGTGTGTGTGAGAGGGGTGTGTGTGTGTGTGAGAGAGGGGTGTGTGTGTGTGTGTGAGGGGTGTGTGTGTGTGTGTGAGGGGTGTGTGTGTGAGAGGGGTGTGTGTGTGTGTGTGAGGGGTGTGTGTGTGTGTGAGAGGGGTGTGTGTGTGTGTGAGAGAGGTGTGTGTGTGTGTGTGTGGAGGGTGTGTGTGTGTGTGTGTGAGAGGGGTGTGTGTGTGTGTGTGTGTGTGTGAGAGGGGTGTGTGTGTGTGTGTGTGTGTGAGAGGTGTGTGTGTGTGTGTGGAGGTGTCCCTGTCCCTGTCCCTGACTACAGGGGAATTACAGTCATTAACACCGTGCACTGTAGCTGACTAAATATTCGCAAACAGCCACAGAAATGGATTGCTGGAATGTTAAAATGAAACCTGGCTGACATCACTTTGAGTTTGGTGAATCGTGTATTGGAGCAGCTGCTGTGATCATGAACGGGTAATCGGCCAGCATTAACAGGACTTGAACTGCTGACACTGCCATCCTGTGGCAGTTAAAATGTGATGACGTTCAACACAAACTCCCAACAATAAAACTCCAAAAAGCTTTTGGAAAAACGTGTATTCCAGGACTGGCATTTGTTGTGAGCTGGATGTCTGAGCCCTGCTCTCTCTACAGTTGGACTGAGAGCAGCAACTTTTCCCATTCACTCCAAGAGGGATTGTGTTAACCCTTTGTAGTCCCATCGCGAGGTACATTCTGGAGCCGCTCAGTGGCAGAGTGACAGGGTGTTAATAAGTACTCTGTCTTTGACAGGTCAATGAGGTGAGAAGACCCAGCCAGTTACCACAACTGTGCAACTAATAGTAAAGAGTAATGTGCCTGCACTGGCCCTCAGAGGGCATGCTGTACTTTTGATGCTCCCGATCACTGAGGCCTGGTATCCAATCCCTGTCTGGCCCCTGCCTGAATACAGTCTGTTATAAAAGGTCTTTCACTCCACTCCTGACTTACCAGGCCAGCTGTCCAACTGGTTCACTAATGTTCTTCAGGGAAGGAGACCTGAGTCCTTACCCGGTCCGACCTATATGTGACTCCAGTCCACACACCAACCTGGTTGACTGTTAGCTGCCCTCTGAAGTGTTAGTCACCTCCCTCAGATTAATAATTTGGGTAAATCCATGGCCAAATTGGAGATGGTGTGTTGGAAGAAGCCGGTTAAATGGGACTCAGTGCTTCAACCAAATGTTACACAGACAGCAGGATTCATTTCCCACTTGTATCTACCCGTAGATTGCCTGGGGAAGTACATCCAATACCAACCCTCAGGACCGGCAACATCTGGGAGCCGATACAACACTGGGGGGCAACATCTGGGAGCCGATACAACACTGGGGACCGGCAACATCTGGGAGCCAACACCAGCACTTTGTGCCGATACAAAACTAAATCAAGACCACATTTTTGGTCCTTTATTTGTTCTCTCAATTTAAAGAAAATTTCTGCAACAAAGTGACGGCTCCGTTAATTTTCAGCAACTTGTGGTAATACCAGTATCCGAGTGTCAGGCCCCGGGGTTTCACCTCAGCCTCTGGACAAGACCTGAAATCAGCGGTTCCACTGCCAGCAGTGCCGGGAAACGGAGCAGGAAAACAGCCAGTCACGGACCCGGCCACCGCGGACCTCCTGAACTGCTAGCGGACAGGGGCCCTGTGGAGGGGGAGGGTTTACTCTCACTCGCCCCAGATCAGAGGGTCCGGGCACAGCTTCGACAGGCTGCACCGGAGCTGAATTTCCTTCCCTCCCTCCCCAGACCGTGGTAACCCGATTACCGCATCCAAAATCACTCTGCCCAGCTCGGGGGACAGTTGTCAGGGTCACATAGACAGACAGTCCTCGGACTCCAACTCACCTTCCCCTTCCCCCTCCCCCGCTCTCCCTCTCCCGCTCCCTGTTGCACTCACTCTCCCTCAGTCCCCCTCCCACTCAACCTCCCTCACTCGCTCCCAGTCCCGCTCCTACTCCCCCTCCCGACTCCCTCTCCCCCTGTCCCTCTCCCCCTCCCCCAGTCCCCCTCCCCCTGTCCCTCTCCCCCTCCCCCAGTCCCCCTCCCTCTCCCAGTCACTCTCCCCTTCCCAGTCCCCCTCACCCTCTTCCAGTCCCTCCCCCACAAAAGGGAATATGAAGAGGTTTGGAAAGATGTCAAAAAAAACAATTAGTAAAGCAACAGGGAACCACAAAATTAAATTATCAACAAATATAAAAAGAAACAGGAAAGTATTTTACAAAAACAGAAATCAGGATAGGGATA